>NC_047512.1:5654532-5711044 GCF_902827115.2 Pseudochaenichthys georgianus | reverse complement strand
CTTTTTATAATTCAATGAAATGTTGCCCTGTTTTGACTAATAATTTATAATGTGTACATAATACATATATCACTTAAATTATTAATACATCCTTTGGACTGAAGTATTCAAAAGCAAACATTTAATTTTTATTATAAATGATTTGCTGTGGCTAATTGTTTTCATTGCGGGCGGCTGTGGCTCAGTGGATAGTGTGCTGGACTTTGAATCAGGGGGTAGCAAGTTCGAGTCCCGCTGCAGTCAGCATGTTGTTGTGTCCCTGAAGACTCTTCACCCCAAATGGCTCCAGTGGGGATAAAAGCGTCTAACAAGTGACATGTAATGCAATTGCATTTACAGACCCTTGCTACTCTCTGATTGTAGAACCACGCAAAAGAAAAAAGCAGATGGCAACACCTATTCAAACTGACAACACATCTTTGCTGAGCCTAAAAATAATCATAAATAACAATGAAAATAAATATATGGCCATGCTCCAAACAGCAGCATCCAACAGTCTCTAATCCTTGGATACTACGTGTCACTGCGCGCAGCACCCGTAGCTTAACAACAAAACGGCTCGTTCACATCACTAATAAAATGCAGCACTTTTAAAACTAGTATTGTACTTGGGCCTCTGGTTCGGAAGCCTTTCTCATCTTTAAAACTTACACAAGCAGACCATGCTGTGCAGATCCATATTTTTAGGGTGAACCTAATTGGCACAAAGATCCTGCTCCAAATCCAACCAGATGACGGGAACCCGGAGCAGCACCATGAAGAGCTTCCTCTCGTACGATCAACTCTCTGGACGGTCGGATGCCAGCAGGAGGAAAGCAGAGGGATCAAACGAGTGTCAACGTTTTTTTCTTTCTATCCTCAATCACCCAATTCTCCTGATGTGTGTCGACCAGCGGTTCCCAACCTGTGGGCCACCATATCATTAGCAAGGAAACATTTCATTATTACAATTTTATTTTTTATTTGAACCTCTTTTCCTTCTTGATCCTCCTTAGCAACGGTCATTACAGTCCTCGACAGTGGTCTGTTCTACTGGATTAACAACGTGTCACATGTTCTGAATGGACCAATCAGAATCGAGTATTCAACTAAACCGTGTAATAAACATGTCAGTTTGTTACTGATGGCCAGCTCCTTTTCTAATAGAAATAAAAAGTACTCTGAGAACTTTATTTAGCCTCCGTATTGTTTATGGTTGAATGTGGGTAGCAAAACATTCTTAAATGGGCCCCGAGTTAAAAAAGATTGGGAACCGCTGGTCTAGACAGTTCTGGGTGCTGCATGATATCCTCAGAGCTGATTCTGACAGTGTGTGTGGCTGTGGGAGAAATGAAGCTCAGCGCAAGTTCAACCAGGAAGACCGTCTTTTCTCATTCATTTACTATGTCTACGTTACTACTCTCTCTCCTCTCAATAAGTGATCGGGGGCGTCACTCCCCAGCTTAACCAATCACCTCGCTCTATTCTCACAAGCCTATCATAGCGCTCCGCTAAACCTTTTAAATCTGCCCTTCCCCCTCTGACAGCTGTCATTTCAGGTGACTCTAGTAGATGGTAGTTGCAAACAAAACCTTCTTCGTAAATAGCATCATTAACCCTCAAGATGTCCAATTCGGACTATTCCGAGAACGAACTTTACCAGGAGGACCTCGATCACGGCTCCGACGTGCTGCCCGAGGTAGCATCCACTTCCTCAAGCTACCGGCGCACGAGCACCCGCTTGGTTTCCCGCAGCGGCTCACGGACAGCAGAGGCAGATCTCCGCCCTTCACAACTGCAGCAGCAGCAGGGCATTTCCCCAGCCCCAGGTCTTCCTCTCTCCCAGCTCCACGAGCTCTCGGATCAAGTCTCAGGTGTTTTCCCCAGCTCATGCCAGCAGCTCCAGCCGGCTCCCATGGCAGACCAGGCCGCGGCGCGGGGGTAAAAGGACAAGGAAGACGAGCCCTCCAGGAGCTCATCCGTCCAAAAAGAAAACTTCTTCCCCGGCTTGCCCCAACGCTTACGAGCCCAGAAGCACCTTAAGCCAGCCCTCCATAGATAATAGCTTGGCCAGCACCCTGCAACCGCTGGCTAACTCCGTGCAAATAATCGACACTCGCCTTCAGTCTCTGGAAAGGGCATCAGCCGGAGCCTCCACTTCATCACTTTCTGCCATGGCGCTGCCGGGTTTCGTGCCGGGTCAGGCCCCTACATTCCCACACATCGTAGTCTCCCCTCATTCCCTGGCTTCTGCCCTTCAGGTAGGCCTTACATCCCCCCCTTACATCCCCCCTTCAGGTAGGCCTTACATCCCCCCTTCAGGTAGGCCTTACATCCCCCCCCCCTTCAGGTAGGCCTTACATCCCCCCCCCTTCAGGTAGGCCTTACATCCCTCCCCTTCAGGTAGGCCTTACATCCCCCCCTTCAGGTAGGCCTTACATCCCCCAAGCTGCTAATATTTCCCCCCGGCTTAGGTAAAAAATACTCGAAAGGAAGGACATTAACTTGGTCAGCCTCATCCTGCCTTCCCCAGAGTGTGATAAAACCATCGCCACAAGGGGAAGCATCACCACTGTATTAAGTCAGCAGACCCCCGTCTCATGAGAGACCTCTCCATAGGGCAGTTCCTGGTTGCATTCAGCATCTGCCGCGACGTCAAATGCTCAGTCTACCCGGAAAGAAGGCAAGAATTAGATACCTACCTATCTGGCTCTGATCGGTGACCTTTTCCTAAAATGCGGAAAAAACGTATTCTACTCCTACCATAAGAGATTTTCAAGTAAAGCAGCGCTCCATATAGCACACTCCGCCTGGACTGGTCCATGCTGGACACCGAGCTGCTCGTGATGTCTACAGGCGGCCACCACGTCATCTCGTGCAACAGCTGCGGGGCTCAGGGCCACCTCTCCCCCTTCAGTGCCTCTCTCCGCTTTCAGAGCCCCCCCCCCCCCGCGTTCCAAACTTTAAACGACAGACAAGGCCGTCAGGTGCAGTGCTGGCAAGATAAGCAGATTTGTAATAATTTTAATGAAAATGTCTGCACTTACCCAGCCCGTACATTTCTTCACATCTGCAAAGATTCTCACCCGAGGTCCGTATGCCCCAGGCGCAGCGGCCGTCCCAAGATCACTGCCCCGCTTCAGAAACCACATGGCGGAAAAACCTTTTGAACATTCACCCCCCACTCTAATTAACATCAAACGCTTAGCAGCCGTATCTACTCACCCGGATCCCGTGCTTGTAGATTATCTCCTCTCAGGGCTTTCCCAAGGCTTCAGGGTAGGGGTCCTCTCTTCTCCCACCGCGACTTTCGTTGCTAAAAACCTGCAGTCGGCCATCAAAGAACCGGCAATTGTTTCTCAGCTCCTTGAGAAAGAACTCAACAAAGGCTATATCATCGGCCCTTTCCACTCATCCCCATTCTCAGGGTTTCGCACAAGTCCAATCGGAGTAGCCACTCGCAAATACTCTGAGAAGAAAAGGTTAATCTTCGATCTGACCGCACCCCGTTTCTCAGTGTAAATAGCCTCATTCCACCAGAACAATTCTCCCTTCACTACGCCTCGGTCGACAACGCAATCAAGCTTATCAAGTTTGCCGGCCAAGGAACCTGGCTCTCCAAAGCAGACATCACCGATGCCTTCAAAATCATTCCCATTCATCCGTCCCAGTGGAACATGTTCGGCATGAGGTGAGAGTCAAAGCTTTACTTTGCCGTCCGCCTTCCAGTGCAGAAGTAGCCCATGCTCCTTTAATTCCTTCTCCGAGGCACATCCTGCTGAACATCATCTGTTCTCCTTATGGGATAACTCAGGCGCCTCATTGGCAAAACTGAAACATTGTTTTCAGTAGCAAGGTGTCCCGCTATCCAAGGAGAAAACAATAGGACCCGACACACGCCTGGAGTTTTTAGGCATCACCATCAACTGCATAAGCCGCGTTCACACTGCGGTACTTTTCCCACAAAAGTTCATGCGAACTCTTTAGTTCGCATGAACTAAGTACAGATCGCGTTCACACCAGAAAAAGTCCCTGGGGGAGGATTAGGCAAATGAAGCCGCTGACGTCACTTCTTCTTCTTCTGCTTTGGGTTTACTGGCAGGCCGCAACCCACTTCAGGCCGCCCAAAGTCCCCGGCCGGAAGTCCCCGGAGTTGGGGACTGGCTTCAGTAGAAGCTGCTGGGACTCCCAGCAGCAGCTTCTACTGAAGCCTTCCGAGTAAATCGCCAGAACGCCGACACCTCCTCATCTCCACCGCTCCCATGTTTTATTTTGTGTTGCCATAAGTTAGTCTCTCTGCATTTCTGCGCTGGGCTAATGCTAATGCTAATAATGCTAATGCGAGGATAATAAAATGGCGGCTTCACAAAACTTTTTGGGAGTTTTACGGGGCGTGGTTTGCAATCCGCCCAGCCAATCAGAAATATAGCTCTTTTCTCAAAAAAGAGCAGGGACTTTCGAGGGGGTAAAAAGGTTCGCATGAACTAATTTTAGTACCGGCTCTTTTTGGTGTGAACGCGATCATGAACTAAGTTCGCATGAACCTTTGTGGGAAAAGTACCGCAGTGTGAACGCGGCTATAGAGATGAAAGCGTCTCTGCCAAACGACAAACTGCAGCACATACGTGACATCACTAAGTCATATTGCAAACAAGTCATTACAAAACAGCAGTTGCTCTCACCTTAACTTCGCCATTCCACAGGGGCGCTCATTCATCTCCTGGAGGCAGCGTCGGCTGTAAAAAACCTCCACGATCGTGTCCTTTTAGACTAAGGATGCCGCTCAGACCTGCGCTTTTGGTCCATCCTGCTCGATCACTGGAACGGCATCACCTTTTTCTATGACGACCTCGTGCACTCCTCCAACTCAATGAGGTTTTTCACGGATGCCGCCCCGTCCGTTAGTGTTGGGGGTTTCTTTCAGGGAGAGTGGTTCGCAGGTCCCTGGCCCCTCTCATTCCCCAATCATGCCTCATCCTCCGCCCTGATTTACCCGATCGCAGTAGCTTGCCACGTGTGGGGCCACCTCTGGCTCCGGACACGCATTTCGGTGCTATGCGATAACCAAGCAGTGGTCGGGATCATCAACAAAGCGCGCTCCCCATGCCGTGACATCGTGCCCTTCATGAGAAGCATCCCGTCATGTCCCCGGTCACCTCGATGTAGTGGCAGACTCACTTTCTCGCTTTAATTTCCAGACAATCCGGAACCTCTGCCCAGAAGCCAGCCTGCAACCAGTCGGCATCTCTCCTTTCCCTCTTCTAAACGCGAGCCCCATAGTTAGGCACCTCGAGTCCGCCAGGTTGTTCATGAGGAAGGGCTTAGCCGCTTCCAGCCTTAAAACTTATGATTTCGCCTGGAGAACTTTTGCCATGTTTTGCTTTTCGTTTGGCATTCCCCTTAAACCTGTCCTCATCCACACTGTGTGCGCCTTCCTTTGTTACTGCACCACGACCATCACCTCAAACCCCAATACATTCGGGGCCTGGTAGCCGGGGTTCACTTTAATGTTCGATGCTATGATCCCAGCTTCCCTAGTCTATTTTCAAACCAGGCAGTTAAACTCAGTCTCAAAGGCCTAACTAAAGCTTCCCCTCCTGCTCCAGACCGAAGACGACCCATTACATTTTCCATTCTGCGCCTTATGCTTTCCAAACTTAGAGAAGGGATATTTCCCCCTTATATCGACGCACTACTCGATGCGCTATTCCTTCTAGCGTTTCATGCTTTTCTTAGGCCAGGCGAATCGCCACAGCTTCCCTCACGTTCGATCCCAATCGAGACAGCCTAAGCCTAAAGCACTCCAAATGCGGAGGCGCTTGCTCTGTTATTGCGGCTCACAACGATTCCCTTTTTTGCCCCTACAAATCCATGATCAAATACCTGCGCTTCAGATCTTCCACTCGCCCCTCACCTTTATTCTCATTTCAGGGAATATTCCCTCGTCACAATTCCGGTTCAATAACTACTTAAAGCAAGTTCTCATCAAAAGTGGAATATCACCCCAAATGTATTCGGGGCATTAGTTTAGGATAGGCGCAGCTACTTCTGCGGCTAATCAAGGCATATCATCCTCATCCCTGCAAAAACTCGGGCGGTGGTCCTCCGCTGCCTTCACCTCCTTGGCCTGGACATCAGCTCCGTGCTGACAATCCAAAGATCTCTCAAGCCTTAACTCTGGTAAATATGCATATAACTGCTGGTGGTGTTAAATAGCATATCTGTTGTGTCTCGTCAAATGTGTTAGTTATGTTTATGTCTGTCATTCCTCAGGTATTTATGTCATTAATCTCTCGTCAAGTCCCCGTGTTTTATGTCATGTCTCGTTTTCCATTTCCTGTTTTATTTTGTACTCACCTCTCGTCTCATTTCAGGCCCTGTTACTTCGTCCCTGTGTGTTTTTCCCACCACGCCACCTGTTCCCACTCACCTCATGTTTAAATAGTCATGTCAGGTTTTGTTATTTTTGTAGACCTGAGTTCTCTTTTTGTTACGCTTTGTTTTTTCCTCCTTGTGAGCGCCTTTTCTTATTCCAGTACCTACTCCGTTGTTCATTGAAATTAAAAATAAATGTTTTGGTTACATTCAAGACTGTCTCTGCGTCGTGCATTTGGGTTGCAAGCCCCTCCCCTTCAGACCGAACCCAACTATCCATTCACTACCACCAGTGTCTAGACCCGGGGGTGTTTCATCGGGTCGGTTCTCCCCTCCCGAATGATACTCCTGCACAACGGGGCCTAATCGCCATTACATTCATTTGTGTATTCTTACATCAAAATCGTCTCTCCTGATTGGACTACCGCTAGTATCAAGAGCGATTTAAAGAGGCCCTATTGTGCTTTCCCCTTTCCTGTAGTGTGTTTGGACTTAAGTGCATGTACAGTAAAGGGTCTGCAAAGGCTAACATCCCTGTGTTCCCTCCAGACTCTGGATAACAATATGCTAATAGGGCAGTGTTTCATACCAAGGACCACTTAACCAATAAAGAATCGCACACGGACCACCTAACTCCCAAAACAATAGGCCTGCTCCCCACTCCAACAGCATGTAACAAATTACAGCCTAATAACATGCAAATGTTTTACACCGTTCCATTTATTTAGCATTGTGAACGCACTCATTGACTGTGTGTCTGTTGCGACCTATATTAGTCATTTTTAACACTATAACCGCCAAGGGGGGTAATTTTGACCCCCTATCAAAATAGCGGCAGCACCTACATACTGTAGAGCGCTTTGAGCACCAGGAAAAGCGCTTTATAAATGTAATGTATTATTATAGATATAACATTTAATTTGGAGTCCAGAGGGAGTTTCTCTCCCACACACTCCCATTGGACTCCTTTATTTGCTTCTGTAACATAATGACATCACCATGTAACACTCGCTCTTCAAATCAAATCAAGTTTTATTTATATAGCACATTTTTTAAACGATTTTTGGTCGAGCCAAAGTGCTGTACATATAATAATTACCTTACAGTAAGGACACTATACAGTTTGTGCAGAATATCAGTATGAGAAAACGACACCCTCTGTCCTTAGATCCTCTGTCCTTAGACCCTCACATCGTACAAGGACACACTTCCAGAGAAACCCCACAGTTTAAAGGGCTCTGGTTTCAGACAGAGGGTGAAAAGAGGTGCTGCAGCACAGGCAGCATGAGAGAAATAAAGAACTTTTTGAACATTGAAGCATGGAGACATGTAGAGACACTACATACTGATATGAAACCTGGTGTAGGAGCCATTTAGGGGTGTTGTTGTTATGTCAGTTTACTTTATTTATATTTATACTACAATACTATTTTGAACACTTGGTGGCGGGGTTCAGCTGGTGTATAAAAGCAGTCACAGGTGACAGGAAATGACGTGAACACAGGAGGAAGAGCCTACCGATTCCACCAGCAAGGACAGAACGGCACCAGCCCAGCAGATTTAATGCAGAAACAGAGAAGTATGTTGTATGTCAGGGATGGAAATGAGCTCAAAGCTAAAATCCGGCATATTTACACTTGAAGTATTATTTGTCTTAAAGGTGGGGTAGGTCATTTTGGAGAAACCAGCTGGAGTGCGCTAGACAGGGTGCGAACTGGAGGGGAGCAGGGGGAGCTATAGCTCCCCTGGGAACATGGTTTGTGAAATTTGGGGGGAGCTCTCTAAAATACTGATATGATGACCAAATAAATTCCATTTTGTGCATGTTTTTTTTTTTTCAAAGGTGTAAAATAAGTGAAATAAAATTATATTTAGAGTTTATGCGGGCTGCTTGCACCGTGCACGCTGCCCGCAGCTCCACCCACTACCCACTCACTCACAAGCTCGTTTAGTTAGCACTGCATGTTTACCAGGCATTGTTGCTGCTGCTGACATATCGAAAAGAAAAAAACAACGTACCTTGGGCAATTTCTTTAAAAAGACGGCCAAACAACCTGATCAAGAAGACCAACCGAATGTAGCTGGTGGTAGCACATCGTACGTTGTGACTGCTGCTACAACAGAACCGAGAGAGGAGGGAGCTAACGTCAGTGCTCGTGCTAACTTGACAGCTAACGTTAACTTGGGGGCTGAGAGACACAAGAAGACGAGCCGTTGTGTTGTGTGTGTGTGGCGTCGCGTCTCTCCAGGCAGTGAGAGGGTTGTGTTGTGCTATAGCTGTATTATTTAGGGTGACCATATTTTGATTTCCAAAAAAGAGGACATGCTGCCGCCAGCCTCGAGATACTTAATGATACTCAACGTTTACTCAAAGATGCCTTATTGTTTTAAAGTATGCCTCCTCTGTATGGATATACAATTATTATTTATATTATTTTACTGTATATAACAATAATATCTCACTAAGACAAAGACACACCAAACCAAGGTTACTCAACAATCAACATGCTTTATTATGCCTAGAATTATCTCTGACAAATCTCAAATGCACAAGAATAACTAATCAACCTGTAACAAAATAATAGCTCTCTTTTCAAGTCTTACTGGACAAAAATAAATAACAAAATATATGAAATAGTAGAAAATAGAGTTTTAACAAATAATCTCTTTGTATCTTGTCAATGTAAACAATAAAATGGTAACCTCACAAAGATACTAATCTAACTATTTTAAAAGTGCACTATGCAGTTTTGGATTTGACATTTGCATAATTGCCATTAGTGAACATAACATAACATTTGATTACCTAAATCAAACCAAACACATTTTGAGGCACCATGAACCAAATATAAGCCTACTTTAAATGTTTGTAAACACAATTCCAGGCCCTGTCATTGTAAACAACAACAGTGAAACGACAACTTCTCACATATTTCTAGCTTCAAACAGTTTTCTAGGGTCCCAATTTAAAATGAAAAGTTTAAAGTTTCTCTCCCACAGCTACATAGCTTTCTCTCTCTGCATAGCTGCATACTTCAATCTTCTTCATCCTGCTTTTCTTCTTCATCCTCCTTGTCTGCCCATCGATATTTAGCTGTGGAGCTGATCTTTCCCAGCAGTTTTCGGTTGCTCAACAAATAAGCATGAAAGTCTTTGCAAGACATGTCTTTCCAATTGTATTGCACAAATAGAATCCCCTTCAGTGACTCAACAGACAGCTGGTTCCTCTCCTTGGTCCACTGGCTCTGCATCAGTGAGAAAAAACCCTCTCAACATTTGCATTGTGAGAGGAAAGTGCAAAGACAAACTGTGCAGTCTTCAGTAGTTCTGAGTAACATGCAATGCTTTTGGCCTTCTCAAAATATTTGGTCCACTTCTGGTGCACCTGCAGGCCACTGAACTCCTCATCACCTTTCTGTGAATCTCTTCAGATTGGTGACCTGGTCAAAACACTTGACATCATCAATTACCACCCCCTTCTCTCCTAGGAACTTGATGCAGGCCTCCACATCATTCCACTCTGGTGGCTCACTCAGATCCATCCACGTGAATGTGGAGAACTCTTCCATGGGAGTCATCCACTTCTCCAGATACTCCAGACATGTACTGTACAGGCCTTGCACATCAGCACCGAACTGGTCATATTCCCTCACTAGGCTTTTGTGCCAGTAGTCCCTTAACTTTAAGGGACATGAACTTGTTGCTCTTGCGTTCAAGAAGAATGCTGTGGATGCTGTTCATTATTTTCTTTACCTCCATAATGGAGTTCTTCTCCTTTTCCATGTCTTGAAAGTGGGCGTGGAACGCAGACATGAGTGAGTGCATGTGCCAGAGGTAGATCTCACTGAATTCGTTTTCAAAAAACTTCTTGATCACTATGGGTGGTTTTTGCTGAGACAGAAAGAATGCCTTTAAGGCTGGAAACATCTGTATCATCCTCTCAATGCCTGGGAACAATGACAGCCACCGTGTCTTGCTGTGAGAAAGCATCCTTCTGTATTCAATGTCAACAAAATCACAGTACTCCTTCAGGCTCTCAGTGCGCACAGTGTACATGTGAAAGTACTGGTAGATTACATGATATTCTCAAGGTCTATTGCTATTGTGTCTGCCCCATGATGAACACAATTATTCAATGTGTGTGCTGGGCACCCCACACCGATCAGAGAGTTCTTCTGCAGCAACCTCTTCAAATGTGCAAACACATTCTTTCCCCCTTCATCACGTCGGATTCCTCCAAAGTTTGTGTTGCAATTGTCGCCCGTAAGTGCAATGCATTTTTCAGACAAATTGTCTTTTGCCAATGTTTCAATGAGATATTGTGCAATGGTTTCTGCTGTCTCATTTGGTGTGTCTTTAACCTCGATTAATTTTGTTTGCATGCCACCCCTCTTCCAGTCAAAGTACTGGATTATGATTGGGAATATGTTCACTGCTCCGTGGACGCTTAGGGAGTGAGAGTGTGTTGCCGTGGTTACTCCCGTCCGTAGAAACACCACAGTACTGGATTTCTTTGAGTGCTTCATGTGCGACATCAATCGAGTGGGGCGCTATAACACCATTGACAATGGCTTCGGGTTTAGTGCGCTCACTACTGCATTTTTTGGCAGTGTCAGAGTCTGGAGATGCTTGTTGTAGCAAGGCACTTGTGCAATCCATAGATCTGTAGCTGGTGTGATGTTTCAGTGTGAAATGCAAACGCACCCTCCGCTGCATTTACAGCATCCTCTGTTTTGCCTGTCTAACAAAGAAGTCTGTCAACTTTGCCGACAAAACTCTCACCTTGCACAGCTTTCCTATGTTTGTCTGTGTCCATGTGCGCTTTAAGATCGCCTGCACCTTTATTGGACACACACGTATGTGCAAGCTTTGCACACGGTGCACGCCGCCTCCCATTTGTTCCGACCGGGTCGGTACATTTGGAATTTCTTCTGCAATTCATCTGTAAAAGTACATTTGCGCTTTGGCATTGTGAATGTGAGCTGCGGTCCGCTCTGTCCCCTTCCTCTGTGTGTGTGTCAGCGTAGATGTAGAGCCGCCCACAAAGCTTCAGACTCAGGGATTACGTCACACACGCAACACAGTACCGTAGTATTCTGTGCAATGCGCCAGTCAATGTAAAGGTGGGGTAGGTACGTTTCAGAAACCGGCTCGAGATACGCTTTTTGTTATATTCCATGGAATGCTCTTAACATCCCGACAGCAATGAATATCTGAAGTGCTTTGACAAAAAATCCATAAAAAAATGTCATCTGTAGAAGCCGTAATACTGTAAAAAGTACAACCAGAAGGCTGACAGGCAGGTAGGCCTGTCAGCCTTCCATCGGGGCACAAACTTAACTCGTGCCCTCATTGGTCATGTGCACGTTCGTGTGTGTTGGAGGAGGGGCTCTGTAAGGAAGTGGCAGATTTTCTCCGGTTGTGTATTTTCAAATTCTAGCGATCTCGAGCCGGTTTCTCAAACTTACCTACCCCACCTTTAAGTACATGGAAACGGTCCGCGAAACCCGGACATTTTCATGAATTTATAACCCCCCCCCCCCCCCCCCGGACGACCCGGACAGGGCGTGAAAAGAGGACATATCCGGGCAAAAGAGGACGTTTGGTCACCCTATATTATTAATATTAATATTGTTCATGGTTGGTGCCGCTGCTGCTCTTATCGCGTGTGTTCGGCTCTGTGTGGGCTACAGCCATAATAGGCTATAGCCCATGTGAAACAATGTAGCCTGTTTTTGAGTCATTTTAAGTTGATTTAATTAAACAGTCAAACGTTACATTGGTGGTCCGTGGACTATTTATTATCAAGTTGATTGAAGTTTGCGTAGCCCATACATGCTCGGGAAATCTGTTAACATGAACATGATCCATCGGGACGTTTCATGTAAATGTAGACCTGTGGCACCACCCCGTGTGCAACAGATTTTCTCTTTATAATAGGCCTATGTCTGTGCTGTTGCTATTAATGCACGGATCAGCATTTACTCCCCCACCCCCCCGCAAAATAAAAAAATCCCGGCTCCCCCGGAGACCGTGGTATAGTTCGCACACTGGCGCTAGAATTTGAAAATACACAACCGGAAGAAATCTGCCAATTCACCATGCACCACAGAGATGAAAAACATAACAGGAGTTTTAGCTTCCTGTCTGTAATAAAGTCCTTTTTTTCATATTTATCTCTTTTCATTTTCTCCCAATTCCTTCCCTTTATGGATTTGGCGATATTGTTGCCAGGTTATTACTGCTCTGTGTGGCGCAGGGCAGGAAGGAACGGTCAATAATTCATCAACCCAGACACAGAGGTGGCAACAGGAAAAAATATCAGCTCTTGAAGAAGACACTCTCACATGCCACAACATAACAGTTTTTTATATATCATGTGTTTAATATGTAAGTATTTACCGGCTTGCAAGAAAAAGTTCAAGGCGAATGCATGCAAACTTAATAATTGCCACAAACATCTTTAAAGTAGTACAAGATAGGTGGAAGAAAACAATAGTGATACGTGGGACTAAAACTAAATATCCTCTGCAGGTTATTTTAATTACTAAAAGTATCCTATACATGTTGTTCATCTGATATCTAGATATTTGCTCCTATTTTCGGTTTTCAGTTAAAATATAAATCAAAATAAATATTTTGTGAGGTCACTGTCATGTTTGTTATGTTATATATACGAAGAGGCAGGGCCGTATTCAACATATACATTGGGGGACACACATCCCCCCCAATATTCAGATACACTCAAAATGTCCCCCCCAATAAATAGTAAAATTTAAATAAATAAATAAAATTGCTATTCTATGACTTCTTTATTTTGGTTATTTGTATACTTGAACATCTATATTTTCTGTTATTGTGAGCTTCACCAAAATTATATTTCTTTTCATATGTAAATGGGTTCCTTATTTTGTACCCGCGGGTGTATTTCGCTGTTGCACGTCTGAGTCCACCTTCAGTTAGCTTGATGCTCCAAGCAGGTCAGTCATGTTTTAATTTGCCCTCCATCAGTTCTGGTATCTTTTCTAGTTAGCCCTAAAGTAATCTATATTATTTTTATTTCGTAATGGTAATGTTAATGAACCCTCCGGTTTAGCTTCTTTGTGTAAGTAACTTGTAGTTCTGATGTTAAAACCGAACTTTTCAGGAATAGTAGCTAACTAGCTGTGGGCTAGCTGGTTTCAGTTGTTAGCCAGGGTCAGTATACAATATAGATGTTTTTAAAGTAAATTCAGATTGAACATAGTAAAAAAAATGTAAATGATAGTGTCCGTGCAAAAAATAAACCATTACTTATTGTGAAAACCACCCTTGAATGATGGGATAGTAGACTAAACGCTTTAGGAATCCAAACTATAAACATATAAGTACCCTGTATCAAGATTGATGCAAAACAAGTATTTCCAAGGCACACCTTTATATGATCATTATAGTTATACAAAATAAGAGAATAACAGGTATGAAATCATTCTAACTCATACTACAGTTTAAAAAGGGAGTGATTTGTAAAATATGCATAAAGAAAAAGTAAATCTGTTCAGTTCTGTTTCACATGGGTGTTGTTGAGATGTATCCATAGATTTAGTCCCTAATGTTGCTCTCAAAGTGCACCAGATTGATGCTTTTAACTTCAACATTTAAAAAAAAAAAATCTTCCCAGGGGAGCATGCCCCCGGACCCCCCTAGAGGAGGTTAGGTCTCCCACCCGCCCACACCCCCCGTCAAATTGTCCCACCCACATTGAGGATGCTTCCTACACCCATGCCTGAGACACAGTTTCGTGACTATTGTTGTGTTTTGCCCCCACGGGCAGGGGCATGGGGTTTAACAGGTTTTAAAGTATCCAATGTGTTAGTGATTTTTCATGTATTTTCCTTTAGAATGGCAGGAAATTAGTATTCACATTTTTATTGAATTTTTGGTCCCCCCCAATGTTGACTCCATGAATACGGCCTTGCGAAGAGGCACACAATACAAATATGAAACGTGAAAATGAACACGATATCTCCTCTTTAAGCATGCAAAGGAGGAGAATGATGGAAACCAAGTATTTTGTGTCTTGCACCAGGCTGTGAACATGATTATTTCTGCTGTAAATTGGGCACTCACTAACATGGATGTCTATGGAGACTGACTCACATTAACAACCATCCTCCTCACGTCTCAATTTTTGGCTCTTCTGCGCTCGATTCTTTTCTCAGCACCGGAGCGTTCTGCTTGGTTGCGACACATTACCACGTATAGAGACATCAGGCTCTTGCCTCAGAATGTATTTACTTTTCGTCAGTCCAAAACATGTCAGTGCGATGTTGATTTAGCAACTTCCAAATGTAAAAACGTCATGCTTGTCGTCTGTGTTGAAGACCACAGATGGTGTCAGGACCTCGGAGTAACGACACTCCGAGGAGCATCTCCCAGAGCCCCGGTGTTAACTGTCCCCATGGTAACGGTTGTCAACCTCCAACCTCCTCACACATACTGCCAAAGAAATCTTACACACACATTCATGGCTGCTCTCATTAGCCGCCTCACACAGTGGTTTACAGGGAGTACACTGTGTGTTAACCCGAGTAAACATTACCCCCCGAGGATAAAACACACACTAACACCACAGAGTGTAAAGACTTTCAACAACCCCACAGTCCAGTCTGTCCAGTTGATCCTGCCATTGTGTCATGAGCAAGGCACCAAAAACTCCAACTGCTCTCAGGAGCCGAACCATTGCAGCCCATTCAATCGGACGCCTCTAAATTAATGCATGTGTGTGTCCATGTGTGTTAAAGTCCTGTGCATGTGTGTGTATTTCAGGTGTACTGTACTGTAACTGAGGGAAAACCTAATTTCCCCTTGTTGGATATATCTGTATGAATGTTAACTGTTTTTCCTAAATCTACTGCGGTTATTTATTATCCCTGTGTGAACTGTTTCCTTTGTCTCTTATTGCTGTGGCTGCCATGACACCTGTAGTAACCTAGGGGATTCATTAGGGTTTATTTTTATCTTATAAGACAGGTGGAGAGGTTTCCACTCTTTAAAGCTAACCTGTACCTACAAAAGAAATCATGGCTGCTGTCTTTAACCTTACCACAGCATGTTTTTGGGTCAAGAAAGTTTGATAAAATATACACCTGGAGTTATAGTTCAGGACACCGACACACACATAACAAGTTCCTGATTTTGGAGTTGCCAAAAAGTGGTTAGTCGTCCTTAAATTGAAATGTGTAGTCAGAGCTTTCAACACATCACATTCTTTATCAGTGGGTTGTGTTTAATAGCCGGCGAATACAGAGCTATTTTCATGCTGTCGTTCATGTGAAAAAGCCAACAGAGACAGCAGCTAGAGACGTAGTTAAAGAAACCAATTGTGTTCTTGCTATGGGCACATAGAAGAACAGCTGCAGATCTGAGTAGTGCTGTGCTTGGACGTTAAGCATGTTGTGGCTTATTTTGCACACTGAGCAGCTTTCATGGGAACAAAGGAGGTCTGGCCTCGGTCCCTGCATGCAGCTCTGTTAATACATCATTGGTCGGCATCCCATGGACTTGGCAATCTTCAAAAGGTTGGCTCGAAGCCCCCTGTGGACTGGAAGCATTGTGGATTTGGACTTCCCTCAGCAGTCAGACTTAAACACGAGCGAGGGGAAATCCGGACATTTGTATTCAGCTTTAGATTTCTCTCTGTAACCTCTCTGTGACTGCGCTGTGTCCTGAAGCCACCTCCAGTTTCCCCTGGAGGCAGCTAGGAGGTAAACGAAGGGCATAGCAAAAACACACACACACAGAGACACACACACAATCTCTGACTCACCACTCGGCAGTGTGTTATACCAGTGCAGGCCTCAGTAACATGGCTTTTATTTGACTATACTGTAAATCACAAATGACCACATTTAATTTTGAAGGCTCAATCAACGTGGCATGCATATAGCAATCTTACAACCTGGAAAAAGGAGCTTTAAAGGGGCCTTATTCTGCTTATTGGAGTTGTCCCTTTCCTGTAGTGTGAAATATAGGCTTCTCTAAAGTATCTTCAAATCTGCCGGTAAAAATGAAAGGAGAGGGTACAGCCAACAAAAACATTATCCTTCATATTGGAAGGAGGTTTTCTCACATCTCTAAGCTGAGCAAACATGTCTGTTCCAGATAAAACTACAGGAAGGCTTTGACACCAGACTGAGTTCAGTGTTCCTGTAGTAAGCTTTCTACAAGATACACAGAGCTTTAAGGGAACAGTGTAACATGTAGTTAAATACCTTTGTTTGCCTTTAAACCAACAGTCATATGAGAATATAATCCATGTGCACCAGGAGGAACGTCTGTGTTTGCTCAACTAGGTAAAAAGACACATCAGTTAAAGAGGACATGTTATGTTCAGGTTCATATCAGTATGTAGTGTCTCTACTGTGACATGTCTCCGTGCTTTAATGTTCAAAAAGTTCTTTATTTTTCTCATACTGTGCAGCAGCACCTCTATCTGAAAGCCCAGTCTGCTCTGATCCAATAGGAGCGTGATTTTGGCCTTTTGCAGACCATTGACATGCACCAAAACCAATTTTCTGTTGTCAATCCTCATGAAGTTTGAAAACCTGACTGGAGCAACTTTTTGATGTCAAATTGTCTCCTCCTGTAAATACATTAATTACATTTCTTCATTTATTGTGAGTCATAATTGCATTGTTAAAGGTGGGGTAGGTCATTTTGAAGAAACCGGCTCGAGTGCGCTAGAATTTGAAAATACACAACCGGAAAAAATCTGCCACTTCCTCACAGAGCCCCTCCCCCAACACACACGAACGCACACATGACCAATGAGGGCACGAGATAAGTGTGTGCCCAGATGGAAGGCTGACAGGCAGGTAGGCCATCCAGTTACTTCAGCCGGGCCGGCTCAGATGATTGGTCGTGCTTTTTCCAGCACCACAGCTTCCACAGATGATATTTTATTATGTATTTTTTGTCAAAGCATTTCATATATTCATTGCTATCGGGACGTTAAGAACATTCCATGGAATATAACAAAAAGTGTATCTCGAGCCGGTTTCTCAAACTTACCTACCCCACCTTTAAAACAACTACATGTAAGGATGATTAATTTCATTGCTATAAAATTGCAGACATTTTGAAATATATGCATTTTTTCCAAGAGTCTTCAAATAGCCGCTTTTCCGTAAAAAAATATTCATTTTACGACACAGAGATCCGGATCTGGACGTGAAGCTCTGCACATTATCCCTTACATGTTGCACAGTGGTGTTTTTCAGTAATAAGGTAAAGAAGTAGCAGCCAGTAATAGCAGGACACATAATATACATCCAACATGATACACAACACCAGTATCATGTTTGTACTGTTTCCTTTCTGATTTTATGTAAAGCGACTTTGAGCGTTAGGACAATTGTGCTTTAAAAATCCATGTATTAATATTATCCTGATAAATACAAATAAATTCGCTTTTTTCAGGAGTTTCTTGGGATGTGAGAGACTTTCCGTTTCCCACGAACTCTCTCTCGTTAATCCCCCCTCAGCTTCTCTTTCTGCAGGTGGTTCTTGTGAAGTAGAAAACATCAATGCAGAGAATCCTCCTCTCCTCTATCGACTGTGTGACCTTAACAACTCCTGATCGATCGCCCCGTCACTGACCTCTCTCTCCACACCTCCGCTTTTAGCTAATTACCCTCCTGCTCCTAAAGGTCTGCTGCCTGTCAGGAAATAACAACTTTTTTATATTCGAACACCCT
Source organism: Pseudochaenichthys georgianus (assembly GCF_902827115.2). Classification (NCBI taxonomy): domain Eukaryota; kingdom Metazoa; phylum Chordata; class Actinopteri; order Perciformes; family Channichthyidae; genus Pseudochaenichthys; species Pseudochaenichthys georgianus. Next base: position 5,692,952 of record NC_047512.1, on the reverse strand, counting down.
CCTTGGATCATTTCTGTTCGAGCTTAGAAAGTAATCCCCTTCATTCTTTAAAAAAGCGTATTTCTCCAGGTTACACCAACATTTTAGGAAAAGTCCTGATAGCTGTGATTTCAAAGATTTCTATTCCTCCAGACTGTTGTGAAGTCAGTCTGAGGAGGGAAAAATTACTGAGACATGCAAATTACCCATAAACAGACATTTTAAAAATATAGAAATATTTTAACACAAACCTAATCATCCCACTGAGGAATACATGTCATTTCAACATGGCCTCCAGGGCCGTATTCACCATATACATTGGGGGGGGACACATCCCCCCCCAATATTCAGATACACTCAAAATGTCCCCCCCAATAAATAGTAATAGCCCCCGGACCCCCCTAGAGGAGGTTAGGTCCCCCACGCGCCCACACCCCCCGTCAAATTGTCCCACCCACATTGAGGATGCTTCCTACACCCATGCCTGAGACACAGTTTCGTGACTATTGTTGTGTTTTGCCCCCACGGGCAGGGGCATGGGGTTTAACAGGTTTTAAAGGATCCAATGTGTTAGTGATTTTTTATGTATTTTCCTTTAGAATGGCAGGAAATTAGTATTCAAATTTGTATTGAATTTTTGATGGCCTATATGCCTAAACTCTGATATAAACCAGGATCTATCGGCTAAATATAACCTGGACTGTTTTTCGAAAACATCACAAGATATATTTTTTTTAAATGCATAAAACCCCGTAAATATTCATCATAAGCACTGATTACCCCGTGTTTGTGATATACATTAAACGCATCTACATGTATGGGTTAGTGGTCGCAAAGTTTGTTTGTTAATACATATTTTGGAAAGATGTGAAACAATTGTAAGCTATGTTCAAAAAGATTATGGATTTGCTGTGTTTTGTGCAGTTTATTCTAATAATCCAACTAATGTAGCTCAGTGTAAGTTCAATCAGGAAGACAACAGCATCGGGTGTCACACGTTATTTCAATAAGTGATCAGGGGCATTACGCCCCGGCTAGCCAATCATCGCACCTGCTAACCTCTTTAAATCTGCTCTCCCCTTCCTGTCAGTTGTCATTTCAGGTGTCAACGCAAACCCTCCTCCACCCCTTCGCCTCCTGTCTCCTAAATACAGGGCCAAGCTAAACCTTCTCCCTTCAGATCGGACTGAACTACTATCACCACCACCACCAGTGTCTAGACCCCGGGGGGTTCATCAGAGCGATTCTTTCCCTCCTGAATGATCATTCTGCAAACCCGGGGCCTAGTCGCCAAAACATCATTACAGTTACTTGTTGTAATACGTTAATCACTATTCCCGCATATCATGTGTCCCGATAAATAAACATGTACTCATACATCACGTCTTTCCTGATTGAACACAAAGAACCATGGAAAAAACCATCTCTTCGTATCGGTCTTCCCTGTAAACGAATGTCCATCACCTAGTTTCCGTTCAGCTTTACCATCACTTCAGTCACATGGTTTTATCAAATGGCAATACCTATGTTGATGTATAATGTTTTTATATTATGACGTTTGTATTTTGTCTTTGTTTGCCTGTGAGACAGCGACCCTTTTAGCGGCTGGATTTCCAGTGAAAGAACCGAACACGAGAGGAGGTAGAGTTGCAAACCATAGTGACTTTATTTCACTAACACCACAGAGAACAGCCAGCCAGCTGTAGGTGTTCACCACTTCCCTCCGACTGAAGACTGGCTGTTTAGAGGATCTTATTGGGAGGAACCATTCACAGGTCATTTATAATAACTACACATGTCCTCATAATGGTTAGAACAAATGTCTATGTGCAGGCATGATTAGCGGTTTATTAGCCATCTGTTAATTTCACCCAAGAACAACATTATAACTGACCAGAATAAATATAAATACATTCCCAACTAAAACAAACCCTACGCCCATCTCGCCACTTGGTTAGTCCCGGAACCTTCTTTAGTCACTAGGTTTGTTTAGAGGCTTCTCAATTCTTAATTTTCCCTCCTCGACTCCTATTCTTGTGACTTAGTCCCGCCCACAGGAGATGCGAGCGGTGGACTGAGGAGGGGAGCCGAGGAGGGGAAGCAGCAGGCGGTTAGAGAAATGAGAACTCCTCTCCTCTGAGCGGTCATTTTAAAGAGACGTCCATTAATGATGACAGGAGGCACAGCAGCCCTCTGTCTGACGGACAGATGTGTTCATGATGACTTATATTTACTTTGAATTCATTCACAGTGCGGTATAATGAGACAATAACAGGCTACAGATGCGGGGACACACACACACACACATTTATATAAATATATACAATTTCAGAATCAAACAAGTATGAGAGCACTCTCATAATAACGTAACACTATCAGAGACTGGATATATCCCCCCCCCTCTCTGGTCGCTGAAATGGGGAATTGAAATTTCGGGCCAAAAGTTGTATTAAAAGTAAGCGAAACCAAACCAACTGAGACCCGTCCAGGGTAGGATTTTCACCGGCGGCCATGCCGGTGTTGCAGTATAACTTGAGACATGACAACTGGCTACATTCTATTATTTTTTTATATACAAAGACATGTTAGGGAAACTTCCATCTTATATCTGCTCCCTGATCTCACGGAGAATTGTAAGTGGCTACTGCCTGAGATCGAATGCTGTGGTTTTATTAAATGTGCCAACTGCTAGGACTGTCTTAGGGAAGACAGCTTTTAGATGCGCAGCTCCTCTGTCTTGGAATAGTCTGCAAATTAAATGGAAACTGAACAATCTGGTGCCACTAAATGTTTTTAAAGCTCGGTTGGATGCTACTCAATCGGAAGCTGTTGGTACCTGTTTGTGGATAATTATGTAAATGATGCTGTCTGATGTCCTTTTGTTGTTCTATTTATGTTTCATGTGGAACTACTTGAGCAGGTCTCCCTTGGAAAAGAGATCAATGATCTCAATGGGATTTTATCTGTATAAATAAAGGTTTGAAATGAAAATGAAATGAATTTTCGTCATAGGAATCGGGGCGTGTACATTGAGGACCCATTGTTGACTTACCAGGAAATAAACATGTCGATCGCCTCGTTTGTCGTTTACGTTCATCTTTTGCTATATCTGCCTTCCCAAGATCACTTTGATGCACATTCAGTACTCGTATGTGAGGTTGTGGGTGAGAGGTCGACATCGTGACGCTTACAGGGAGGTATCGAACATTACGAAGTAGGTGACTGTGTGGATGCCTGTTCAAAACATTGCAAACTTCAATAAATCATTTAAATTATATATTTGTGTCCGACTTTCATTTGTACATCGTTCTTAAAGTAGCTTTGATAGCTGTCCATACCTTCAGACTAAAAGTTAAACACAAGTCGTTTATTCACAGCCCGAACGCTCATCGAGATGACTGGATCAGCTCCGATTAAATTGTGATATAAATTCTGTAGCTATTCTCCAGGGAGCACGTTTTTTTTATGAAATACCTGTATCCCTCTCATCACAACAACACTCCACACTGTGCAGTAAACAATTACATACATGAAAATAACCTTGATGCATGGGAATGAAACACACAAACTGATATGTCACATAACGGTCAACCACAAAAACGTAAGTCCAGCGGGGCACAAGTTGAATACATATAAAACATGTGTACATCGTTCTTAATGTGATGTATAGCTTTGATAGCTATCCATACCTTCAGCCTAAAAGTGAAACACAAGTTGTTTATTCACAGCCCGAACGCAGCATCGAGATGACTGGATCATCTGCAGTGTTGGGCAAGTTACTTCCAAAATGTAATACAGTACATGACTTATTACCGTCTTTTAAATGTAATGAGTTACACTACTTTTGAGTTAATTTCACCAAAATAACCTTAAAAGAATGGCTAGGTATTTTGAATGCTAAAATGTAGTTTATACATCCAGTGAAGGGCGATGTGAAAGCATAACAACTGTGTAGGCCATTAAGGCAACTCCCAACTTTTATCACACGGCTTAGCTGAATACTCGATTCTGATACATTCTTAACATGTGACACGTTGTTAATACAGCAGTACAGACCACTGTGAAGGACTATAATGAAGGTTGCTAAGGAGGATCAAGAAGGAGAAAGCAGAAGAGGTTAAAAGACGGAGCGCTGGACGTCAGATAAATCACCAGAAGAAGGCAGAGAGGAAGTAAACAACAACAGGACACGGAATGGGCTCTGTAGTGTGTTTAGTATGGCCGTGTAATAAGCGGGGTAATGTGCAGCGAGGCGTCCTTATGGGGAGAAGAACATCCGACAGGCTGGATCTCGATGAGCCTGAAGGGTAAACACCAGGTTTACTAATCCCGCACACTTTTTCTCTGGTGTCAGAATGTCTTGCGATGTTGGGAAATGGTTAAAAAACAAAACACCATTTAATTTCGGGTTAAAACGTGTTGTAACTGCGCTACTGAGATTTGTAACGGGTAGTATATTACCCACATTTCATTAGTAATGCATTACATTACTTACAGCAAAAAGTAATACATTACTGTAACTCCTTCACTTTTGTAACTGAAGTGTTCACACACAGCTGATCATCAGGGCCCAGGCGTTCAACACTTTTAATCCCTATCTGATCCAATCAGATTTGGATTTTGGGGAGTTCAAAACCAAAAAACCGGATTAGGATCACTTTGATATCCGATCAGATCAGGAAATCCAATCCAAGCTTTAATCTGGATCAAATCTTCAAAACGGGTAGTTCAAACCGACAACACAGGATTGGGATCAGTTTGATCCCAAACAACTGGATTATCTAGATCCCACCAGAGGGGTGGGTTTCCAGAGCAAAATGTACTGTACAATTTATTTAAAAATATGTTTCAATTTAAATTAGATGGCAAAGTTTGTTAACTGAAATACAACATTTTTAGCCTTCATGGGAAATACATTTTATTTTTCCATGTTTTGCTCACGTTTGTGGCCTATTTTGTTTTCAACCAAATGTTGATGACATAAATGTTTATGCTCATGAAAGTATCACAACACAGATTGTCAATCACAAATGTAATTTAGATTAAATTAAAAATATCTTCAACAAAAAAAAGTCCATCATCTGTCATCACCTTTCGAAAGTAATTGCAGACAATAGCATCTCGCCTTGCACCACCACTCAGTCTCTCATGTAGAGGGAAATCCATAGGTGGGCCTAGATCATCAGCAGGTGCGAGGGGCTCTAAGGGATCATCAATGTCAGAGAGGGGGACTCTGCGATGGACAGCGATATTGTGTAGCACAATACAAGCCAGTGTTATTTGGCATGCTCCTTGGGGTTCCACTCTCAGATACTTGAGGCATGCAAAACGCCTCTTCAGTACTCCACGCTCAATGGCACACCTTGTTCTTCCATGGGCGTTGTTGTAGCGCATCTGTGAGGGAGTGTTGGCCGTGGGAAAAGGTGTCATCACCCATGGTAGGAGTGGGTCGGCACTGTCGGCTAATATAACTCCATCCGGCCTGTTGGTTTGGAATTCAGTGAACAATCGGCTCTCTCTGAAGATTCGTGCACCGTGGACTGACCCAGGCCATCTCACAGCACAGTTGGTGATGGCAAGGTCAGCATCTCCCACAGGTTGCACATTGATGCTGTGCCTCCCTTTCCTGTTGACATATTCCCACTCCCTCTGACGAGGTGCTTGAATATGTACATGGGTGCAGTCGATCACGCCAATGGTGTTGGGCATGTGTCCCAGGAGAAAAAACTTCTGCTTCACTTTGGCAATCTGGCCATCAGTGGGAAAAGTCACAAGGCGAGCCAGTGCATCAGACACAGCTGTCACCACTTCACCCACTGTTGTCCTGTGGACTCCCATGCTGTCAGCTATGATCTGATAGAATGTTCCACATGCGTAAAAGCGCAGGGCAATGAGGACCCGTTCCTCTACAGTCACAGCATGACTCTGCAAGGTTCTGCACTGCAGTTGTGGCCTGACCAGATCAGCAATGTCGTTGATGTCATCAAGTCCAAATCGAAAACGATTGTACAGTTCTTCTGTTGTGTACTGGTGGAGAGGTTTGGGGCGCTCGGTGTGGACCCTTTGGCGGTAACCTCTCCTTCCAGCATGGCAGATGTGAACAATCCCTGCCATGACTGTGTTCTGCCTGTTCTTTCAGTCAGTAGGCCAACATCAGTCTCTGAATAACAACTAATTGCAAATACCCACCTGGAATGCATGTCCAGATTGGTTAGGGCCTGTGGTTAATTATGTCATTAATAGCAAGGCCAGACCGAGAAAACTAATTGCTGACCTGACCAAACCATTGAGTTGGAAAGATGGACAAAAAGGGGCCTAACTTTACATCTGCTGAGACCCGTGCACTGCTGCTGGGTGTAAGGAACAATTATGACTCCATAGTTGGTAGCTTTAACAGAGAGGGTGGAGCGACTAAAGTGAAGAGCGGAATATGGATGGAAGTTACAGACAATGTGAACGCCACAGGGTCTGGACACAAGAGGACGGTGGACCAAGTGAGGTTGAGGTGGAAGCATTTGAAGCACCAAGCTACTAAAGACCACAGCCAGGCTAAAAACCCACAGACGGGTAACAAACCACATAAAAGGGGACAATACACAGATGTGGTACTCAGGGCCGCCTTAATGCACGGGCTGACCTGGGCTGAAGCCCAGGGGCCTACGGAGATCAGGGGCCTATCATGAGCCAATAAAAAAGTTTACAAAAAAAAGTTTCTATTTCGGATGTTTTTAAAAAACATTTAAATAAACAAAGTCTTGGCTTTCAGAATATGAAACTTTTATTTCCAAAATCACACGATAAATACATGTTTGAAGCTCGTAAAGGGAAGATGACAGCTCTCACTCGCCACTCACTCCCCCTCCCTCCGGCTGACATTATGAATGTAAGGCGTATAGTAATCATAGAGAACACGGCAGGGTCCGTTACAGTTTGTTTTCATCTGGTTTCAAATAAACAAAGTCTTGGATTTCAGAATATTCAAATTATTTCGGCAAATTCTGATGATAAATACAACGTTGAAGCTTCGGCATAAATACAAGTGGAGAACGGAGTAACTTGACGTCACAGCAGGCATAACAACAGCCTGTGTTTCTCGTGAGGGTTTCCCCCGGGAAACAAATACAATACACACACACACACTCGCTTCCCCCAGACCAGTAATCCAAACGAAAATATCTTCCCTCCGTAGTATTTTGATCATTTGCTCCGCTAATCAATCAGATCGATGGATTCCAGAGATGACTCCGTAACAGTCAGTGGGCACCACTTAACAGCCAATCAGAATGAGAATATGTTTCACATGTGACTTATTCAAATTGCGAGTGATTGAGTGACAGATAAAGGTTGTTTAGGAGAAAAAGTGTGAGAGTGGCGCTCGGAAAAGGAAATTGTTGAGGGAAAAGGAGTTTCGAGACAAGCAGCTATTACAAAAAACGCCGAAGCCTACAGGTTATTTTAAACCTGTAGGCCGGGATGAGGAGGAAGGACAGATGAGTTCTGTACCGAGCGGCCGCGGGGCCAAGTAGGCCGTCTGGTTCTGATAGCGATGGAGTAGCGGGAGAGGAAAAACAGACAGGAGGGACATTATCTGTTGGAGGAGATGAGAGGACGACGAGGACTTGCTACGTGGAGGGGAGCCAACGGCAACCGGACAAATACATGAGGGAGGCCCGGTACGTCACTCATCTGGAGGAGAGGACCAGGCGCGCGTAGAGCAGAGTGGAGAAGTGCGACCACAGAGCCTGCCGAGGCTATACATGACTTTGATTTGTTGTTTAAATAGGGGGCCTACAAAACCATCAGCCCCAGGGCCTGATGGCAGGTTAAGGCGGGCCTGGTGGTACTTGATATCATTGGTGGTCAGCAGTCACAATCTTTACATGGAATACCAAACGTTGTACTGGATAGTGAGTCGCAGGTATGTGTGATTTTATCCTTGTTCCTATAGAACTACAATTATTATCTTGTATAATTGTTATTTTCATAGTACTACAATGGCTATATGTCTTACATAGCATCCTAGTACTACAATTTTCCAGGTTGCATGCTTGTGATCATCTTATTAAGGGGTAAAGTATATTGATAAACTTTCATTTCAGGTCGTCAATGCACCCGATGTGACACACACCATTGGAGACGATGTCCTCCTCCTGACCCATGTGGATCCAGAAGCTGGACCTTCAGCCAGGCCTGATGACACACTGCAAGAGCCACCTCTAAAGAGACAATGCAAGAGCACCAGAAAACCAGAGCAGAGGGATGATGCCTAGGAGACTTTGCTGAGCCGTGAAACGGAGAGGGCAGAGATGCAGATCCGTCTGGCCGAAGAACAAATACAGCAGTGCCGGCTTCAGCAAACTGAGACCCAGGAGTTTTTATCTAGAACTTTTAATCTGAATAAGTGTATATATGAACATATGTATGTACAAATATTTTTCAGTTGGACTTGTCAAAACATGATGTGGCAGCCGGAGCGGTCTGTGACGGGGCACACTGGACCCTCATTGTAAGTAATCTAAAATGTTAATGGTCAAGACATTTTTATTTATTGAACACTCAACACTTTAATAATTTCTTTGCACTTCCATAGATCATGTATCTGAAAGAAAACCGGTCCCTGTTCTTGAACCCAGTGGGGGCCAAGGAAGACCAGTCAAGCAGATGTAAATATTTAACAAGGTGAATAAAATACAAGCTCTAATGTGTTTACTAGACATATTCATGATTTTGGATTATCTAAAGGGGGAGCAACACAAAGCCACATAAATCACGTTCCTGATTACTACTGTTTTACTGAATACCATTAGATTGTCCCGTGTGAACATGCAGCTCTTCTTGACTTAAAAAAGGATCTTAATTGGTGATGAAGCCATATCCAGGAGCTTATATTATTTAATAGTTATCCATTTATTTTATTGTTCCGTTTTGTTTATAGTAAATCTTCATTTTAATTATTATTTAAGTTGATCAAATAAGTTGTACTATGCCTCTGTTTTTGTAAAGGCAGCCTTTGGGCGCCGGGGGAGGGGAGGCCTGCTCATTATAAATATGGGATACAGATGGTAATGAGCGGGGGACCCGGTAGGCTTATGGTTTTTTACCATCGGGTAAGAAGGAAGAGAAAATGCTTGATGTGTTGATAATAAATTGCACTGAAACGACTTTTGCTTGGACCTTGATTTTTACCCATGCGTAAGATTCGCTGACGGGTGCCACAGCTGCACTTTACTTTGCGTTATATTTCTTTCTTATATTTTTATGATTTTGGCCGCTATAATTGGGCTTATATACAAAACCCAATCTATCTGTTTCCTGTGTAGATCGCTGGTCCGGAAAAATAAACCTTCAGTAGGGAGATGGGCCTGCACGACAATCGATCATCCCAAACAGCAGGGTTCTACTGTACGTCCTGCGGTGTGTTGGTTCTGAAGGTAACATTTAGTAATGTGTGTGGATATATAACCATCTGTAATTATTAACACATATTACGAAGATACTTATGACAGACCTTTTAAGCTTGCAGAGCAAATACTGCTAAAAACAAAGGTCCAGTACCCAGTGGACCAGGAAGGAGTGGCCTCAATGAGGTTCAAGATGGCAATGGCTCTGGTGAAAAACCCGGGTATAAAGGACTAGACAGGGGAAACAGAAATATTGTATCTTAATTGGTATTTCACTTCCTTAATGCCTGCATTTCTTTGTTTACAGATGACCTATCCCAGCTGTGTCGGGCCTGTGGGGAACATAGCATAGGGCCTATGATTGACCAATGGGAAAGAAGTTGTATTTATTTCCTGACCAACATTTGGCTGGAAGACTGGGATACACCCTGGATTGGTTACCTCAACATCACCGGGAGAACACTCTCTATAACAGATATTATAAATGTTTACTTTAATTCACCAAACGTGCATGTCTTTGCACTTTGGAGGACACTGGAGCAGTTGAAGAAACTTCTGACTCTAAACAGAAAGTTAAAGCTAAGATCCAAAACTATACATTGCTTGCTTAATGAAATGTAAACAACTTGATTACTGCTTACTCTGGATGAGTGATATTAAAATGTTTGTCAATATTCTAACATGTGTTTTTTCTGTTTATTTTAAGATCGAGTGCACTATGTGGTACCACACGTACTGTGTTGGGGAGCCCTCTGTCGATGCTGATTTATTTTGTAAAGGCTGCACTTTTTAGAGACACACACACTTTATTATTTGTTGGGAAAGTCCTGAAGGTCCTCTTCCAACATGAGAGCAACGTGATAACAAAGGTATCCCAAATGAAGCTTAGCGCAAGTTCAGACAGGAAGACCTAACACTCCGTATTGCTCGTCATGGCAATACTTGCTCCCTGCATCAAAAAGACAGGGAGCGCCTTTCCTCAGCTAAACCTATCACACCCCTCCATTTACAAGCCTAATCATCGCACCTGTTAACCCCTCTATATATGCTCTCCCTTTTCCTATCAGCTGTCTTCCAGGTGTCAACGCGCAAAGCTGGTAGTTTACACTCCTCTTACGCCTTAAAAACACTGGATACAACAAACAAAACAAACGCTCAAACATGTCTAATTCAGACTCTTCAGAGGACTTACCTTTTTCGAAGGATCTCGATCCCATCTCCGATACCCTTTCAGAGGAAGCATCCAGCTCTGTAAATCATCGTCGCTCCAGCTCTCGTCTGAGCGCCTGCAGTGGCTCTCGCTCAGCAGAAACAGAATTCCTCGTCACCCGCCTCCAGAAGCAGGGCATCACTCCAGCCCCAGATCTCCTGCTTTCTCAGCTCCGTGAACTGGCGGACCAAGCTTCCGGCGCGGTCTCCCAACCCAGGCCAGCAGCCCCAGCCAGCCCCTCTGGAAGAGGGCGAGGGCGCGCTCGCGGCCGCGGGGGCAAAAGGCTTAAAAAAGCGAGTCCTCCAGGAGCTCGCCCGGCCAAATCCCCCACTCTTCAGGTTCACTCCAGCGGGGCTCAGCAGCCCAGCACCGCTCAGCCCGGGAGCTCCGGCACTCAGCCCCCGTTCGACAGTAGACTAGCCAATACTCTGCAATCTTTGGCAAGTTCCATGCTATTAATAGACGCTCGCCTCCAGTCCATGGAGAAAAGTCAGGCCGGAGCTTCAACCTCTCTGGCGGCCCCGCCGGGTCAGGATTTTACAACCGGCACGATAGCTCCTTCTTACACTCTGACTTCCGCCCTCCCGGTTCATCTCCCAGGTAGGCCCTATATCCCCCAAGCCGCTAACATCTCCTCACGGCTCCGGGCAAAAATCCTTGATGGGAAAGACATCAATTTGGTCAGCCTCATCCTGCCTTCCCCGGAGTGCGACAAAGCCATCGCCACGGGAGGAAGCATTACTGCGGTATTTAAATCCGCAGACCCCCGGCTCCTCAAAGACCTTTCTATAGGACAATTTCTGGTAGCGTTTAGCATTTTCCGCGATGTTCTCTGCACAGTTTACCCTGGAAGGAGAGAGGAGTTAGACGCCTATTTGGCCATGATCGGAGATCTGCACATAAAATATGGGAAAATAGTTTTCTACCAATACCATAAAAGCTTCTCCAGCAAAGCAGCGCTACACTTAGCTCACAGCAACATCCGCTTGGACTGGTCCGTGCTGGATACCGAGCTGCTCGTTATGGCTACCGGCGGGCAACAAGTAGTTTCATGCATTAGCTGCGGAGCGCAGGGCCACACCTCTCCGCTCTGCCCTTCAGTACCTCTCTCCGGGTCTAGTTGTGTCCCCACGCAGTATCCTGGGAACATTAAAACAAACCGTCAGGTGATTAAGCAAAGGGACACTAAGATTTGCGGTGCTTTTAATGAGAACGTGTGTTCTTACCAGTATTGTACTTTTCTCCACATTTGCAGTACTTGCAGGGAGGCCCACCCGAGGTCAGTTTGCCCCAGGCGCCGGCTCATTTTCCCGCGCCAGAATCAACGTGGTGGAAAAACCTTTTAAAACATCACCCCTCGACTCCCATTAACACCACACAATTAGCAGCTGCACTTTCGACTCACCCAAATCTCGTGTTCGTTGACTATCTGTTGTCAGGGCTCTCTCAAGGGTTCAGGGTAGGGGTTCTCTCTCCCCCCTCAGTGACACTAGTGGCAAAAAAACATGCAGTCAGCCGCCAAAGAACCCACTATAGTCTCTCAGCTCATAAAAAAAGAGCTCAACAAAGGATATTTAATCGGTCCTTTCCAGTCCTCTCCGTTCCCGGTGTTCCGAACAAGCCCAATAGGGGTCGCTACACGCAAATACTCCGAGAAGAAAAGGCTCATCTTCGATCTGTCCGCTCCTCGCGCTGGGCCGTTCTGCAGCATCAATAGCCTCATTCCCCCCGAGTATTTTTCACTTCACTACGCTTCAGTCGATAACGCCATCAAGCTTATCAAATTGGCAGGGCAAGGAGCGTGGCTCTCCAAAGCGGATATCACTGACGCATTCAAAATAATTCCCATTCACCCATCTCAGTGGCACATGTTCGGTATCAGGTGGGAATCCAAATTCTACTTCGCTGTCCGCCTAACCTTCGGGTGCAGAAGTAGCCCCTGTATCTTTAATTCTTTTTCCGAAGCCCTCTGCTGGATCCTCCTGAACATCGTCAGAATCCCCTCCGTTCTTCACTTATTGGACGATTTCCTCCTCATAGATCCCCCTCGGGACAACTCAGGCGACTAGCAAAACTCCAAACATGCTTTCAGGAGTTAGGTGTTCCCCTCTCAGAAGAGAAAACGCTAGGTCCCAACACACGCCTGGATTTTTTAGGCATTACACTCGACTCCGTAGACATGGAAGCATCTCTCCCCACGGACAAACTGCAGCGCATTCGCGACATCTCAAAAGCCTTCTGCAAACAACAAGTTATCACCAAGCAGCAGCTTCTCTCCCTGCTCAGGCACCACAATTTCGCCATGCGTATCATCCCTCAGGGGCGCTCTTTCATCTCCCGGCTCCTGGATACAGCGTCGGCTGCAGAAAACCTCCATGACCACGTCTTTCTAGATGAAGGCTGCCGCTCAGACCTACGATTTTGGTCCCTCCTGCTCGCACACTGGAATGGCGTCACCTTCTTCTAAGACGACCTCGTGTACTCCTCCAACTCCATGAGATTCTTCACGGACGCTGCCCCATCCGTGGGTTTTGGGTTTTTTTTTCAGGGAGAGTGGTTCGCAGGTTCGTGGCCTCCGACATTTCCCAGCCATGCCTCTTCCTCCACTCTGCATGAGATCTTTCCGATCGCTGTTGCCTTCCACGTGTGGGGGCACCTCTGGCCCCGGAAGCGGATCTCAGTACTCTGCGACAACCAATCAGTTGTCGGGATTATTAACAAAGCACGCTCCCCGTGCTGTGACATCATGCCGTTCATGAGAAGCATCACGTGGTCTTCCATCACCCACAATTTCCTCATCCGCACGTCACGTTCCCGGCCACCTTAACTCAGTGGCTGATTCCCTCTCTCGCTTCCAATTCCAGAAGTTCCGGAACCTCTGCCCAGGAGCCAGCGCTCAACCCGTCAAGATTCCTCCCCTGCACCTCCTCTCTCTCCTAGATAGCAGCCCCCTAGAAAGGCACCTCGAATCAGCCAGATTCTTTATGAGGAAAGGCTTAGCCACTTCCACCCTTAAAACATATGATTTCGCTTGGAGAACGTTTGCGATGTTTTGCTTTTCCGTAGGCATCACTCTTAAACCTGTTCTCATCTCCACCGTGTGTGCCTTCATGTGCTACTGCGCCACTGATCGCCACCTTAAACCTCAATACATCCGGGGCCTCTTAGCGGGGATTCAGTTTAACGTTCGCTGTTCCGATCCCGGCTTTCCCAGCCTGTTCACAAACCAGTCAGTCAAACTCATCCTCAAAGGTCTCATTAAAACTTTTCCCCCCGTTTCAGACCGGAGACGCCCTATTACACTCTCCACTTTACACCTCATGCTCTCCAAGCTTAGAAGTGGGGTATTCTCCCCTTATATCGATGCTCTACTCCAGTGGTTCCCAAACGGTGTGCCGTGGGATTTTGTGACAACCATACGTTATTATTGCAATATACAACTACACAAAAATAATTATTTTTTTATTTACTATATCAGTACTTTGTAGGTTTATATGTACGTAATCTGCGCGTCCACATCTCTACGTGCAGTGCTGCATAAACATGGCTGAGTCAGCGATAACTCTCGAGGGGTGGAGGTATGCCCATTATTTTGAGTTCATCCGAAGAATAGACAGGAATGTGACGGTGAGGTGTAAACTGTGCCCAGGCCAGAAGCTGTTATCCACTGCTGTAAACACCACGTCAAACCTCAACAAGCACCTGCAAAGAACACATGCTAAGGTGGAGCTACCGCACAAGCTATTTGTTGTTTGTTTTTTCAGTCTGTTCTTCTTCTCTGTCTTCCGGTTGTTGCCTGTTTTGAATGACGAATACACACTACCGCCGCCTGCTGGTAAGGAGAGTTATTGCCACTCACGCATGCGCAGTTCGTACGTGCTCGGCTGAAGTCTTTGCGGTGTCTGGTTCCAGTGCAACACATGGCCAACACGCAGGAGAACACGCTGACGCAACAGAGTGAGCAGAGATAGACTGCGCAAAATATACAGATAGCAGGAGACAGAGAACAGCCACGGTCAGATAGGAAAACATTCAGGATCTGGATCAGTCTTATGCGACAATGGAAACAGAACTAAAGAGAACATTTGAAACTTTAGCAGTCTGCGTGATCTGCCTGCAGGGAGGGCCGGGCCGGCCCTGCGAGTAAAGTAACGAGTAAAGTAATGAGTTACTTTATGTAGATAGTAACGAAGTAGTGTAATATATTGCTTTTTAAAAAAGTAATATGTAATATATTACTTTTTTTTAGTAAAGACCCCATCTCTGCTGAAATGTTACATTTATAATTTGTAGTTCAGGACCATTGTCAATGCAGCTTCCTTGCATTGACAGTTCTCTGCTGAATTTCCTTTGTCTCATTTTTAATGTTGTGACCGGTCTGGTTTAAATGTGTGTTGCTGCTTTGATGAAGCCTAATTTGATAACGTTTCAAATTAATTTCTGAAATATTTCGTTAATAAATATTTCACGAGTAATATAGTTGTCTTTGTCACATTTTATTTGGGATTAGTAAATAATTATGCACATTTACAGATATTTTACATGATACGAGTGATAACACGTGTTATAAGGGCTATTTTGCCCAATAGGTGTGCCTTGAGATTTTTACTTGTCCTTTGGTGTGCCTTGGGCACAAAAAGTTTGGGAACCACTGCTCTACTCGACGCTCTATTTCTCCTAGCTTTTTATGCCTTTCTTAGACCAGGCGAATTTACCACCGCTTCCCTCACTTTCGATTCCAATAGAGACGTCAGCTTTTCTGACTTATCCTTTCACGCTAGCCATTTTAGTTTATATCTTAAACACTCCAAATGCGGCGGCGCCTGCTCCGTCATCGCCGCCCGCATCGATTCCCAGTTCTGCCCTTATAAGGCCATGTTCAAGTTCCTACGGCTTAGACCTACCTCTAATCCTCTCTCGCCATTATTCCTTATCTCAGGGAATTTTCCTTTAACACGACGACAGTTCAATGTCTATTTAAAACAAGTTCTCATTAAATCCGGGTTATCACCCCTTCTATACACGGGGCACTCCTTCAGAATAGGCGCAGCTACTTCCGCTGCCAATCAAGGCGTCTCGTCCTCATCCCTGTAACAACTCGGACGGTGGTCCTCCTCCACTTTCTCATCCTACATTCGCCCTGACCTCAATGCCGTGCTGGCTATCCAAAGGTCTCTCCAACCTTAAACAAATTGGTACGTATGCATATAACTGGTGGTGGTTCTTAGTATGTCAGCACGTATGTCGCCTCACGGCTCATGTGTAATTTTGCATATCTAAACCTGTATGTCCAGGCTGTAAAACCTTCGGGTCTGTATAACGTGTCCCTGCTAAAGCAGGTTGCCCCGCAAACGGAAATGTTCGGGAAGCCTTGTACGTTCCGGGCGCCCCGGGGTGCTGGTCGGGTCGCTCGGTGCGTCCGGGTAGTCCCCGCTCACCCGGGATGCCCCGTACGTCCGGGACGCCCTGTACGGCCAGGATGCCCCGTACGTCCGGGACGCCCTGTACGGCCCGTATGTCCGGGTTGCCCTGTACGGCCAGGATGCCCCGTATGTCCAGGATGCCCCGTACGTCCAGGATGCCCCGTACGTCCGGGATGCCCCGTACGTCCGGGAAGCCCCGTATGTCCGGGTCGTGAAACCTCCGGTCCGTATAATGTTTCCCTGCTAAAGTCAGGTTACCCCGCACATTCGGGAAGCCTCGCACGTTCCGGGCACCCGGGGCACTGGTCGGGTCGCTCGGTGCGTCCGGGTAGTCCCCGCTCACCCGGGATGCCCCGTACGGCCGGGACGCCCTGTACGGCCAGGATGCCCCGTATGTCCGGGTTGCCCCGTACGTCCAGGATGCCCCGTACGTCCGGGATGCCCCGTACGTCCGGGAAGTCCCGTACGTCCGGGAAGCCCCGTATGTCCGGGTCGTGAAACCTCCGGTCCGTATAATGTTTCCCTGCTAAAGTCAGGTTACCCCGCACATTCGGGAAGCCTCGCACGTTCCGGGCACCCGGGGCACTGGTCGGGTCGCTCGGTGCGTCCGGGTAGTCCCCGCTCACCCGGGATGCCCCGTACGTCCGGGTTGCCCCGTACGGCCAGGATGCCCCGTACGGCCAGGATGCCCCGTACGGCCGGGATGCCCCGTACGGCCGGGATGCCCCGTACGTCCGGGATGCCCCGTACGTCCGGGATGCCCCGTACGTCCGGGATGCCCCGTACGTCCGGGATGCCCCGTACGTCCGGGATGCCCCGTACGTCCGGGATGCCCCGTACGTCCGGGATGCCCCGTACGTCCGGGATGCCCCGTACGTCCGGGATGCCCCGTACGTCCGGGAAGCCCCGTACGTCCGGGATGCCCCGTACGTCCGGGAAGCCCCGTACGTCCGGGATGCCCCGTACGTCCGGGAAGCCCCGTACGTCCGGGATGCCCCGTACGTCCGGGATGCCCCGTACGTCCGGGAAGCCCCGTACGTCCGGGAAGCCCCGTACGTCCGGGAAGCCCCGTATGTCCGGGTCGTGAAACCTCCGGTCCGTATAATGTTTCCCTGCTAAAGTCAGGTTACCCCGCACATTCGGGAAGCCTCGCACGTTCCGGGCACCCGGGGCACTGGTCGGGTCGCTCGGTGCGTCCAGGAAGGATGCCCGGGAGGCATCAGTCGCTTAAATCCTCACACGTATTAACCTCTCCTTTCCATCCATAGATTTCCGCTGCATCCCACAAGGTAAGATTATTCACATTCAGTACTTCATACTTCATTCTTTTGGGGGTTCATCGGAAACGGTTCTTCCCTTCCCGAATGATATCCTACTAAAACCTGGGCCTAATCGCCAAACAACATTCATTCATTTGTGATGAACTGTCATCATTATGTTTCATTGATATAATGTGACCGATAATAAATATGTATTCCATACACCATGTCTCTCCTGATTGAACTGTAGCTGTGAACATGACAGGATGTGTGATGACCTGGAAGAGGATCAGGACTGTTTGAGGCAGATGATAGCTATGTGATTAACATGATGATTCAGCCTCTATGGAGAGAGACATCAAGCATGCTCATTTCTGACGTGGAGCTAATCTGAAGTAAACATTGAATACTGCTTTCTGTTCCTCCATCTTGTGACTGTGTGCCTCCCTCTCTTGGATATCAGCATGTGAAGGACACTGCTCAGGAACTAGCTGATGCTCTGTATGTGATGACTCCTTCCTTTCTGGAGAGGATCACAGACACATGGATCCTGAGGTTGAAGCTCAAGCCGGTGAGATTTTTCTAACAATTTCCAATAAAGGTTATTCTGAAACATAACTATCACTGTTGTCTTTCCTTCTATAACGGTAATGTAGGCCAAGAACAACGTTGCATTGCATAATAATTAAACTTACATTTAGGCACTATAAATGAAGCCAATAATATGTCACGTTGGAGCTTAGCCCACCAAAAAGTGCAAAGTTGCAACTTAGGCAGTTAAGCATTTTATATCAGTGGGTCTTAATGGTGCAACACGGAAGGCAGACAGAATTACTAAGACGTCACATGACATTTAAATGATCTGGAAAGTTCCTTATACAGCTTTAGCCTTTTTTATCTCATGAAGTCCCTTAAGCCCCTGTCACACTGTCCCGATGGACACACGAATATGGAATTGTGAATTTCGCACGAAGATGGCCCCGAACCACGCACGAAGGTAACATTTACATTTAAGAAATACAACTGCAACGAAAGTAATAATTACATGATTTTGCTGTGCAATAAAACAACCCAATGGACACAAGATAAAGGAAATGTTCAAATTCGGCTGTGATCGTAGCAACATCGGGCCATTCGTGAGGGCATCTTAAGCCTTCGTATGATCGCTGGTGGAGTTTCTCAGGCTCCGGCAGCAACTTCGTGAGCGGTAGTAAAATCTTTGGCATGCCAAAAAATTGCCGAAGGACCTTGCGAAGGTTCATTTTTGTGTTGAATTCGTGTGTCAATGTTGCCCTTCGTAAGGCCATCGTGAGGGCATCTTGTTATCCTCGGTGCCATCGGGCATTCGCCCCGATCAGAGTGAGGGCGAATGCACCGATGATAACACGAAGATGACACGATTTGACAAGATGCCCTCACGAGTGCCTACGAGTGCCTCACGAAGTTGCTGCCGGAGCCTGAGAAACTCCGCCAGCGGTCATACGATGGCTTAGATGCCCTCACGAATGGCCCGATGTTGCTACGATCACAGCCGAATTTGAACATTTCCTTTATCGTGTGTCCATCGGGTGTCAATTTCGGGACAGTGTGACAGAGGCTTAAGTGACACACACTGAACAGTCTGGTGGGTCATGGTCCTTGTCATTTGCTTTTGTGTTCCCATAACAACATGTGCAAGGCTAACACATGTGACGGAACTAGCTTTGGAAAGGTTTGTTGTTGCTAAAGTTAACATTCAAGCCATTTAAGTATAAAAATGCTTACATGTCATTTGTGAAACATTAAGCTGTCTTCGGCTCTTTTCTGCTGTAACAAAATGTAAATGTCCCCTCTGTGGGACGAATACAGGTATTCTGATTCTGATTACATTTAACCTGTTGTGGAAATTGATATGAAATAAATGCCATAAATATCGCTGTGACACTGATGTCACATCGGGACATTAACCCTAAACATTCACAGTAACCCTGGAGTGACATATGCACAATTACAAATATGATCTGGTCAGTTAATTTAGCTGATTCAATTATATTTAGTTAACATATTCATTATTCTTCAATTCAAAGTATGTACAAACAAATGTAAACCAAAAAATCATCCTCATTAATTAAGTTATAAATAACCGTTACTTTACCATTAAAGCCCAATGTCACACAAGGGGGGAAATGTGTTCTACAGTAGGTGGTCTATTTAGTCTAAATGACGTTCCCCTTAATGTCCCCAAAAGTAGAAATGGGTCCGGGTTCTTATGGTTCTTAACGTATAGGCTTAAAGGCATAATAGAACTACCGTATTATATGTATCCAACTTGTGCCGCGCTGGACTTACTTTTCTGTGGTTGACCGTTATGTGACATATCAGGATAGCCACGGAAGATTGTGTGTTTCATTCCCATGCATCAAGGTTATTTTCATGTATGTAATTGTTTCCTGCACAGTGTGGAGTGTTGTTGTGATGAGAGGGATACAGGTATTTCATAAAAAAACGTGCTCCCTGGAGAATAGCTACAGAATGTATATCACAACCTATCATGAGTGATCCAGTCATCTCGATGAGCGTACGGGCTGTGAATAAACAACTTGTGTTTTACTTTGAGGCTGTCTGAAGGTATGGACAGCTATCAAAGCTACTTTACATCACATTAAGAACGATGTACAAATGAAAGTCGGACAAAAATATATAATTTAAATGATTTATTGAAGTTTGCAATGTTTTTTTGAACGGGCATCCACACAGTCACCTACTTTGTAATGTTCGATACCTCCCTGTAAGCGTCACGATGTCGACCTCTCACCCACAACCTCACATACGAGTACTGAATGTGCAGCAAAGTGATCGTGGGAAGGCAGATATAGCAAAAGATGAACGTAAACGACAAACGAGGCGATCGACATGTTTATTTCCTGGTAAGTCAACAATGGGTCCTCAATGTACACGCCCCAGATTCCCATGACGAAAATAATAGAATGTAGCCATTTCTATTTCGTATATGGCTTCGACCTCTAAGGCTATCGCTATTTGGTAATCCCCCTGCGCACTCGTAGGTGGACCCCACCCTCGGGCTCCCTTCCGGTATAAATAGGAAGGAGGCCCGACAACCTGCTCCCTCTTTTCTTCACGTTACTGAAGCACAGAGACACTTCATTTACTGAGTCAACCATGAGCAGCAACTGTGTACGAGATTGTCCCTCATGTGGCTCTGGATACATCATGAGCTACGACCAGCACACGATGTGCGAATCCTGCCTGGGGCCAGAGCACGCGGCTCTCAGCCAGCAGGTCGCTTGCTCACACTGTGCCCGTCTGCCCTCGGCCGACAGGAAGCGAAGAGCGGACGCTCTAGCTGCTGCGACCGAGGAGAACGATTGGCCCGTCCAGGCTTTCGAGCACGTGGACGGCAGCATGTCCCTGGAGCCAAGGGACGGTTCACTGTGCGGTTCTCCCCTCCCTCCTCTCCCCCGGACGGGGGAGGCAGGGTGCCAGTTTGGCGGCCGAGCATGCGGTCCCCTTCTCCGTCACCACGGCGCTGCCGGTGTTCCCGATCAACTTGTTTCCCGATCAACTCGTTTCCGTGGGGTGCGTGGCTTTCGACTGAAATACACATTTCTGTCGTTTACATACATCTTTTGGTATATTTGGCTTCTTAGGAACACATCCAGTACCAGTGTGTGAGGTTGTGATTACGATGGCGATATCCGGATGCGAACAGAGAGGACTACAACAAGACAAACGAGTTGCTCGAATAAATCATTTAAACCAGCTATTGTTTCCAGACTTATTACGGAATATCGTTGTTAATGTCCAAGTCCATCTGTGTGTACCTTCAGACAGCCTCCAAGTGAAGCACACGGTGTTTACTCACAGTTTGAAAGCAGCGTGGAGAAGTCTTCATCTGTGATAAACTGTGATCCTCCCAGGGAACTGGGACCCGCCCAGGTTAAACTGTTACGATTTCTGTGTTAAGTGTTCACTGTTCAAAACATTCACGTCAATAAAGCCTTTACAAACTATTATTGTTGTCAGTCTTACATTTGTATCATATATTATTAATATGATGTGGAGTCGATTTTATACCCGTTTATACTTTCATACGGTCTGTTAGTGAAACATACAATTGAACAACAGGTGTACAGACTTAATTAATTAATCCGCGCATGGGTCCAGTCTATATAAATTGGATTAACATTTCGCCATGTTATGAGGTTAGTGAGGAGATAGATGGATAGTGAGTGATTGTCCTGGTGAGTAATTGAGGTGCGACTGTGTGTATTTGAGAGAGGCTGGTATTGTAGGTGTGTGTGTGAATAGGTGAGGGTAAGTAGGTAGGAAGTAGTAGGAGTTTAGGCGAGACAGGTGGAAGTAGGTGGAGCGACAGAGAGTTGAACATGGATCCTAAAAGTCCACCACGAGTATCCTGAAGGGTCAACAAAGAGGGACACACATGTCATGAAGAGGAGAGCTGCCACCTTCAGGATAAAGGGTAAGGATGCATGCCATATGGAGTCTAGAACACGATGATAATATGCTATGGTAAAACTAATACATCTAATATTATGACATATAAACACCAGATGGAGAGCTGTACTACATCTGCAAGCGCAGACAAAACAAGACTGAGCACCTTGCCAACGTGGTCTCTACTGCCGAAGAAGCAGACCAACTGTTTGAGGAGTTTCTCTGCAGCAACATTGGTGGACACTGTGGAGTGGAGAAGACTCACTGTGCGCTTATTGCTCGGTACTATTGGCCTGGCATGGAGAGTGACATACGCAAGTGGGTGAGTTGGTATCTTCAAAATAATGAGGTGGAATTCAGGTTCAAAAGTAGAGCACAGAGGAGTGTAATGTGCATTTCAAAATGGCTGATGCTGTATGCGCCATCACCCTATCAGTTTAAAATATAATATAGCACATTTATTTGCACTAAATATTAGTCATAACTTTGAAATGATGTGTGTCTGTTTTAGATTGCTCAGTGTCCGCAGTGCCAGGCCAAGAGAGCCAACATAAAGGAGAAGCAGGAGTTCAGTCCCATAGAGGTAAAATAAACATACTGGTATTGTCAGTGTAGAAACACGTCAGTGATTTACTGTAATGCTCATGTATTTATTTCCCCCAGGTGACGGAGCCGTTGGAACTGGTTGGGATGGACTTAGTGGGTAAACTCACAGTAACAGATGGTGGCAACCAGTACATATGTGTAATGGTTGACTATTTCACCAAATGGGCAGAGGCCTACCCACTAAAGACTGAAACAGCAGAAGAGGTGACCAATTGTATCCTTGATTTCTTTTACAGATGTGGTGCACCTCAAAGACTGCTAACAGACCAGGGCTCAGAGTTTTGCAACAAGGTAGTGTTGATGCAGTATGAATCCCCAATATGTAACTGTAGCTGCTGTGCTAACCTATTGCTTGTTTGTCCCAATGATACTTTCAAGGTCAACTCTGGCCTGTGTGAGAGGCTGGACATCAAGCGAAGCCTGTGCTCCGCCTACCACCCACAGACCAATGGCCTCGTGGAGAAGTTGAACGGCACTATCCAGAGGTATTGGTTTTCAATACCTGATGGAATTCACGCTCTTCATAGAATTACAAACACATTTCCTAATGAGTAATGATATGTTGCTCTATCATACATGAGAACCCATAAGCTCTCCTGCTTCCTCATGCCTACACTTGAATTCTGCATTTTAAGGTCGTTGAACAAAATGGTGGCTGGTCACCCCAAACGTTGGGACCAGGTTCTGCAGTCCACCATGTTTGGTCTTCGGACGAAAAAGCAGCTGACCACACAATACAGCCCCTACTACTTGATGTTTGGGAGGGAGGCTAGGTATCCCTCCGAGGTGCCAGAGGAGTACCTGGTAAGATGTTCTAATGTTGTCATCCGTTTCAAACGTTTTCATTTGGATCATCTGTCTTCTAAAATTCTAACTGATTTGTTGCAGGTCAAAGAAGAGAAAGTCAGCAGGCTAGTCGCAACGGAGGAGATCCATGAAGGCCTGAACAAACAGGAGGCTGTATTCACACAGGTGAAAAACAATATCAAAACAAGCCAGGACAACGTCCGCAAAAGAAAAGAGAAAAAGGGCCAGGAGGACAACTTCCAAGTAGGGGACCAGGTGTTGGAGGAACATGAGACAGGAGAAAAGAAAAGGGGGAAAGCTGGAGGATGACTGGTTGGGACCCTACAGCCTCCTGGAACTAGAGGGGGAAAGGTAGTACTGGCTAAGGGTACAACAAAGCTGCAGACAAACATTGACCATTTAACACATTATATCCAGCCAGAGGAGAGGATCCCTGCCCAAACTACAAAAGTTGTCCGATCCCTCTGGCTGGTCCACAACACACAAAGACACAGACACACATCCACAGCACACAAACACCTCCATCCATGGACGGCGAGGCCCAAATGGCACCAAAAGATCCTGAACTTTGTAAGTAAACAGACAGGAAGTACACTCCAAATGATGCATTTCACAAATAACTGCCATTGCTATATTTCCAGTAATTCGACAAAATATGGACAGGAGGAGAAAACACACGCTCTGGTGCAAGTTTGGGCCATATGAAGTGTACTGGGAGAACATCATGGACTTGGCCCCAGGGAAGTGGTTGGAGGGAGAGGTAAGTTACAAAACAAAAGAATATTGGACTGAAGTTATTTTTGTACTCTTAGATCGTCAATTCATATTTAACTAAGGTGGGAAGGAAAGCTGGCGCTCTGACATTGGACTCCTACCTCATGACGTCGCTCTGGGAGGGAAAGCACAAAGGTTCTTTGAGAAGGGTGAGTAGGACTATATAGTAGGATTTCTTTATCTGTACATAAGTAGGCCTATGTATTTTGGGTATATGTATGTTTGTATGTCCATACACACAAATACATACTTATGTTAGTGTATACATTAGTTGTTGTAATTATTATAATTGTTTTTAGTTGGACCTTTTGAAACACGATGTGGCAGTTGGAGCGGTCTGCAGCCACGGACAGTAAGTAATCTTCAACGTAAACAGATCTAGACGGAACCATGACACTATCTGATGTAGGGGTTGGTTGCAATTAGTATTTGCATTTCCATAGATCATGTACCTAAAGGAGAGGCGGTCCCTGTTCGTGGACCCATTTGGGGCCACAGACGCACAGATAGAAAAATGCAAGGACGTAACAAGGTGAATGAAATGTCAGCTTTGATGTGTGCGTTAGACAAATACATGTATTCATACCCCATGCATCATCTTTTGGAGCAACAAAAAGGGCATTCAAGCATTTTTGTCCTTTAACACGATTCAACTGATCTTGAAATTAAATGATTTTAATCGGGGCATATGTTAAAATTGACCAACTGTAATAAATGTGTGTTTTGTGTGTAGAGCATTGGTACCCGCAAAAAGTGTCCGGGAATAGGGATGGGAATGCGCAACCGTTTGCTCACCCCAACAACAGGAACTCATCGTCATGCGGGGTGTTTGTGTGCAAGGTTTGATTATATCTGTTTGCTATTTGTCATTTTAAAAAGTCCTCAAAATGATACTTATCAGACACTTCTTAGCTCGCAGAGCAGATATTGTCTGGGGAAAATGTCGACTACCCTGTTGACCAGAAGGGTGTGGCCATGTTGCGGCTGGACATGTCAATGTCTCTGGTGACAAATTCAGGAATACAGAACTCTACCAGGTAAACTTCAACGTGTCTATATTAGCATTAAACTACATTATCTTCTTTTCTGCAGATGACCTATCCCAGCTCTGTAGGGCTTGTGGGGAGCTCAGCTCGTTGGCTGAAGGGGACATTGATACGTGGGTATGTAGAGAAACTCATGTCCTTCTGCTGGAAGACTGGGATGCCCCTTGGATAGGTTACCTCAACATGGGTGAACACTCGCTATTGCAAATGTATAGTTGAATTCACCTAACTTGCATGTCTTTGCACTTTCGGTGGGCACTGGAGCAGCTGGAGGAACATACCAACACAGACTCCAAACAGAAAGGACCACAGCTAAGATTGTAACCCTATATCTGACACCCATTGCCATACTATGCAAAGAAATAATGTGTAAGGAAGTTAAAACGGCTTAATTTGACATCCTAATCAGGATGTGAACCTGACAACATGTTTTAAAGTATTTCTCTTTCTCCCTGTCAGATTGAGTGCACCACCTGCAATATGTGGTATCACAGAGGATGAGTATTTTCCAGCTCGGAGTACAACCTGCCTCAGGAGCTGCTGATCCAGTTATACTCTTTCTTTCCATAAGCCCCCCCCCTCTCAATCAACTTCCTCTTCTGTTTATTATGTTTTCCTATATTCATTTGTTTGCCTGTCCTTGTTTGTCTACCCTCCCTCATACTGTAAAGCAGTGGTTCTCAAAGTGGGCGGTGCGCCAGGAGGAAAAATGGCTATAAAAAAAACAAATTATATAAATTGAAAAATTATTGATTCTAAAATAATATGATGCAGTATGATACTATTACGTCTGGGTCTCTGTTTCATTAAAGCTCGGCTGTGTGTGTGTGTGGAACGAACCATTTTGTGTGCGAGAGAGAGAGCGCACTGGTACCGGAGATCGTTGTTGTTAGCTTCTGGTGCTAGCGAGCTACGCTAACGGATATAAGGAGTTTTTTCAACAACAAAGTGGAGGAGAGTCCTCTCCAGTCAGACTGAGAGGCTCAGTGAACTAAAGGACTCTCAGTGTTATCTCAGTGGGTCTCAAACGTTTGGGTCACCATTAATGTAAACATTTATTTCCGAGGCACACGTTTATATGATCATTATAGTTATACAAAAATAAGAGAAAAACAGGTATGAAATACTATATGAGAGTAAAACAAGAATAACGTTTAAAAGGGTGATTTGTAAAATATCTATAAAGAAAAAGTAAATCTGTTTACAGTTCTGTTTCAAATGGGTGTTGAGAGAGGTATCCATAGATCTCTCATGTTGCTCTCAAAGTGCACCAGATTGATGCTTTTAACTTCAATATTTAAAAATAAATCTTCCCGGGGGAGCTTGCCCCCGGACCCCCCGATGGGAGGTCCACACACCACCTATAAAAATATCACTTTACCCCTGCTTACACCTATATGCCGTGAGCTGATTATCGAGCCTTCATTGTAACAGTCACACTGTGTGTGTGTGCGTGGGGAGTGTTGCAGTAGAAAGTTCCACTGCAGCGCCCGGTACCTTAATGGGAAACCCTAAATGTTTGAGCACCCTCTATGAAACGTCAAGCTACCCCACAGTACCCCCAAAATAAATCTCTGGCGCCGCCACTGAGCCTGACTATTTGTGTTGTGTTTACTGCTGTAAAGCATCTTTGAGTTGTAGAAAAGCGGTATATAAATATATTATTATTACTCTGCAATAATCCGTTCTCCGTACATCCATCACTGTTTGGTTTGGATCCCAACAGGACGGAAGAAGGCTTTATTCCTTGTAAGTGTACACATGCCAAATAAAGCTGATGCTGAATCATTACTATCATTGTTGTTGTCTTTCCTTCTGTCACACTAATGAGTAAGTCTATCTACTATACAGAAGCAAAGCTTGCACATTAGAACATGAATTTGGCCACTGTTATTATAGTTCCAATATGTAAAATTGGCCCTTAGCACACCATAGGGGACGTGATGCATATGCCGTTAAGTATTTTATATTGGTGAGTCTGTCGCAAGACAGCCCGTATTGGCTCACTTAAAATGGCCCTATGGGGCTAACACAATTCCACCACTGACCCAACAGAACACAAAAGACATCTTTAAAATCCATAGGATTTTTTATAATCAACATTTAAAATGTTCAACTATGCATCCTAGGATGAGAGGCAGAAACATAGCAGTCGCCACACCAGAGGCCTCTCTCTTCTGCTGCTGCACTGGAGCTTTTAAGCACTTCCTTCTCCAGGTGCACCTCGTTAAAGCAATGCAGCACACCTGGGTAGAGGCACCAACGGGACAAATAAACAGGGTGTACATACAGCCGTAACAGAGTGTCCATATATAATCTGTCATTAAAAAAAAAACGAAGACACAGACCTTTTAAGCTTGCAGAGCAACTGCGGTTAACACAAAAGGTCCAGTACCCAGTGGACCAGGAAGGAGTGGCCCCAATGAGGTTCGACATGGCAATGGCTCTCGTGAACAATTCAGGTATAAAGGACTAGAGATATTGTGTCTTAATTGGCATTTCACTTCCTTAATGCCTGTATTTCTTATCTTTTTTTATACAGATGACCTACTGCAGTGACCACCAACTGGCGGCCCGCGGGCCACATCCGGCCCGCCAGACATTCTCATCCGGCCCGCACGACGGGGGTGACTGTGGCGTTGGCGGAGTGGTTACTGCGTTCGCCCCCCACCCATTTCTTTGTTTACAACGTCTCGTGAGTAAGGTGCAGTACCGGAGTCCAACAGAGAGGCAGCAGCTGCGGGACAGTAGACTGCGGACTGTGAAATCTTCCCTCCCCTGAAGAAGAAGAAGAAGAACAACAAGTGATCCATCATCCTTCGTTGTGAAGAGTCTGGTTAATGCACTCCGCACCACAGCAGTAGCCCCGCTGCGACAGAGTCCAACAGAGAGGCTGGAGCTGCGGGACAGTAGCCTAGAAGCAGGGTTGGGTTGTAACGGAAAACATAACGGCGTTACGTAATCAGAATACAAAAATCAAGTAGGCTAACTGTATTCAGCTGGCGTTACATTTGAAAAACGAGTAATCTGATTACAGTTACTTTAGTAAACCTGAAGTGAATACATTTTGGAATACTTATTGGAATTATTGGTGGAAAAGTTTCCTCACAAAATGTAATATTCATTACCGGCAGAACTGTGTGCACACTGCACAGCGCTGCAGCATGTCTGTGAGCGAGAGAGAGATGCAGAGTGTCTGTGAGGCCCCGCCCCCGCACGCAGATGAGAGAGAGAGATCTCTTTTAAAATATAGAAACGGAGATGGTTAGATAAAATGTGCAAGATAACGTTTTTGTAGCATTTATTTATTGTCGAAATGATGACATTTCATAACGGGATGAAATCAAAGTGAATGGCCTGCTGCTGCTGAAGGCATGGGGCAAGTGACTGGAAACAGTTTTAAAAGTTATTACATCGTTTCAGATAATAAATAATAATGATAATTCATTCTATTTAGGGGCGCCTTTCAAAGCACCCAAGGACACCTTACAATGCATAACATATTCCAAGGAAAGGTTTTAAGACGGTACAAAGAATGCAGTCCGGGTGATGTTTTTTATGTGGGGTGCAGATGAGAGCTGTCCAGAATGACACCAATATGTTGTGTTTGAGTTCTTGATAAGCCATGAAAACAGTAAAATAAGTGTCTCCTGTGCACCAAAACATACCCATCTGTTATGGAAAAAGAAAGTATTCCAAAAGTAATCTGAATACTATTTATAAAATTCTGGGCTATATAAAAATCGCTGGCCCGCGATAGTGTCTCTTGGTTACATTTCGGCCCTTGGACAAATGTAGTTGGTGATCCCTGACCTACTGTATCCCAGCTGTCGGGCTGGTGGGGAATTGAACTCAGGTTCTAAGGTTGACCAATGGGTAAGAAGTTGTATTAATTTCCTGACCAACGAATTCACTTTGTGTCGATCTGACTACACAACGCCCTTCTGTAAAGCAGCATGACACACCGGAACAGATTCAGCCTCTGCCGGGCATAATGTGAAATCTGTATTCATTCAACAACAGAAACCTGCACATGCCAAACTGGCAAATCAATAAGACTGAGACTTCTCGGGAAGACTGGGATACACCCTGGATTGGTTACCTCAACATCACCGGGAGAACACTCACTGTAACAGATATTTAACATGTTTACTTTAATTCACCAAACGTGCATGTGTTTGCACTTTGGAGGACACTGGAGCAGTTGAAGAAACCTCTGAGCATGGACTCTAAACAGAAAGGATAACAGCTAAGATCCCAACCTATACATTGCTTGTTTAATTAAATGTAAACAACTTGATTGCTGCTTACTCTGGATGAGTGATGTTAACCTAAAGAAAAATGTTTGTCAATATTCTAACGTGTGTTGTTTCTTTTAAGATTGAGTGCACTATGTGGTACCAACTGAAATGTGTTCGGGAGACCTCTGTGAATGAGGATTATTTTTGCAAAGCCTTCACATTTTAGACGCACAGTTTTTTATTTCTGTTGGGAAAATACTGAATGTCCTCTTCCAACGTGAGAGCAACATGATAACAAAGGTATCCCAACTGTAGCTGTGAACATGACGGGATGTGTGATGACCTGGAAGAGCATCAGGACTGTTTGAGGCATGTGATACCTGTGTGATTAACATGAGGATTCAGCCTCCATGGAGAGAGACATCAAGCATGCTCATTTCTGACGTGGGTTTTAGCTAATCTGAACAAATGCTGGAGCTGGTATACAACAAAGTTCAGCCCATATACTCTGATGTTTGGGAGGGAGGCGAGGTGCCCATCAGAGGTGCCCAAGGAGTACACAGTAAGATCTGATAATGTTCTCATGCTTTTGTTTTTATTTCAAGATGCTTAACCCTAAGTTGCTACTGAGCAAGTTCCACCGGAACATATCGCCAATCGATTAGAATTGGTTATTTCAGGATTACCGGGTTTTCCTTAAAATTGAAAAATGTGTCCCACCTCCCCTTCTTCTATTATTATTTTTTCTAGGTACTTATTGAATTAGCATTTCGTAATTATAATTGTTCAATGTTATCCCCGTTTAGATTCGAGATTCCATAAAATATGGAAAAAGCGAAGGATTATACGGATTTTCAGAAAATTACGAGAGCAATTCAAGCCGTTAAGGACGGGGCGTCCAATTAAAAGAGCCATCGTGGGGAATGCCCCGATCCCTAAGTCTCTTAACCAAACCAGAGGTTGGCTCGCGGGGTCTCTCAGACCTCGTCTCCCGAAGGGCAATACTTCCGTCCTTCTGGCGGGCAATGCATCCAATTGGTCTGCAGATTCTGGATGAGCATTATGAGGGTGTTACCGAACAACTGGAGATATTCTATTATTCTCCACAGATGTCTTGGGGCGTGTACCTCGAAGACCCATTGCTGTGAAACACAAGTTGTTTACTCACAGCCCGAAAGCAGCCTGGAGATGGCAAGCTGTGATCCGCTCCGAATAAATGGTGAAACAACTTCTCCAGGCATTCTCAAGCGATCAATGTTTTTATTAAATACCTGTATCCCTCTCATCACGACACAACTCTACACTGTGCAGAAAAAAATAACTTACATGAAATAACACGTGTTATTTCATGTAAGTTATTTGTTAAAACAATATTCCATGGCTAATCCGGTAAACCACAGAAAAGTAAATCCAGAATGAATATACGGTACAATAGTTATTGTGTGTATATATATATAAATATACCCATACTTATTAATATATACATATTTATTTTTGGTTTACACTAACAACATATAAAACCCTGGATTCTGTGTGTGTGCACAGACATGTTTCACTTCTTACATGTGAGAGCAATCTGCAATCAATGTAATTGGCCATCTAGGATCTGGATCAAACCTGTTTCCCTACCATGGCTTACACTCTCCAAGTACAACAGGTGGAGAGCTACATTATAATGACCTGGATTGTCTAGGCTATATAAACCACTGGACTTGTCAAACTTTGTGGGTTTGTGAGTAGAGAGAGATTAGAGACAGAGACATTAGAGACAGCGAGAGAAAACAGTTAGTTAGAAATTAGATCAGAGCGTGCGTGAGTGAGTACTGAATGTGATAGAGTTGGTCCTTGTGAGTGAAATTGTATTGTGTGTTTAATTAAGAGTGATTGTTGTTTGCCTGTGTGTGTGTTTGAGGGAGAGCGTTACTAGGGTTACATAGGAGTGAGTGGATCCAACAACAATGGACCCAAGACTTGTGAAAGCGCTGATGGATGTGAAACTCCAGAACGTTTTTCCTGAAGGCTTATCAAGCCGTCACAGGTTTGAGATCAAGAGAAGAGCTGAGACCTTCAGGATTAAAGGTAAGAGTGTGTGGACTTCAGAGTATCGTGTGCTATGATAATACTCTCAATGAATATGTAATTATGACATTTCATACCTGATGGAGAACTGCATTACATACGCAGAAGAACAAAGGACGTGGCTGAGCACCTCGCCAAAGTGCTGCTATCCTCAGAAGAAGCTGACGAGCTGTTTAAAGAGTTTCACTGCAGCCGATTGGGAGGACATGTTGGTGAAGAGAAAACACACGGTGGCATCATGAAAAGATGCTGTTGGCCTGGCATGGTGGAGGACATCCGCACGCGGTACAAAAGTGGAGCACAAAAAAGTTTATGGGGTGTTTTTTTTTCTTGTCCAGATGTCTGAGTGTCCCCAGTGCCAATCAGAGAGGGCACGCATCAAGGAGAGGAGGGAGTGCACTCCCATTGAGGTACAAGGAAACCATTCCAGCCAGTTTCAGCTTTGGAGCATGTGAACTGTGGTTTACTGAAATGCACATGTGTTCTTCTTCTCAGGTGACGGAGCCTCTGGAGCTGGTTCGGACGGACCGAGTGGGTAAACTCTAACAGATGGTGGCAACCAATTCATTTGTGTCATGGTTGATTATTTCTCCGAATGGGCAGAGGCTTACCCACTTAACAGCAAAACAGCAGATGGTGACCAATTGTATTCTTGATTTATTTTACAAATGTGGTGCACCTCAAAGACTGCCAACAGATCAAGGCGGGGAATTCTGTAATAAGGTATACCCTTGAAGCTTTATCACTCCCTATTGTGTAACATTTCTGTGCTAACTTTTTAGTGTGAATGCAGAATTCATCAAAATTCACCAACACATTTTCAGCAGGAGATGCATTTCATTGTTTCCTTCAAGGTGAACTATAACCTTTGTGAGAGGCTGGGAATCGAAAGAAGCCTGTGTTCCCCGTATCATCCACAGACAAATGGGCTCGTGGAAGAATTAAATGGAACAAAATTATACCTAAATAAAAGAGTAAATAAATGGGTTGCTTTATCATATATTCGAAACAATGTTGTCTTCTACCTTCTTGTGTCTGTACTTGACCTGAATTTAGGTCCCTGAACAAACTGGTGGCGGGCGAGTCCAAGCGTTGGGACCAATTCCTGCAGCCCACCATGTTCAGTCTGAGAACCAAAACTCAGCTGACTACAAAGTCCAGTCCCTAGTCTCTGATGTTTGGGAGGGAGGCGAGGGACCCATCAGCGGGGCCCAAGGAGTACAAGGTAAGATCCGGTTAATCGCTTATCCTGTAGCATTGTTTTTATTTAAAACACGTATGTCCTCTACATTCTAACTGTTTTCTGTGGCAGATAACGGAAGACAAAGTGGAAAGGGAAGATGTCTGGAAGGGACTTCAAAAACAGGAGGCCGTTTTCACACTTGTAAAGAAAAACATTTTAAAAAAAGCCAAGAGAGGGTCCGCCAGAGGAAACTGGAGAAAGGGCAAGCGGACAACTTCCAAGTGGGGGACTTGGTTTT
This sequence comes from Pseudochaenichthys georgianus, assembly GCF_902827115.2. Classification (NCBI taxonomy): domain Eukaryota; kingdom Metazoa; phylum Chordata; class Actinopteri; order Perciformes; family Channichthyidae; genus Pseudochaenichthys; species Pseudochaenichthys georgianus. The sequence goes on along the minus strand of NC_047512.1, from coordinate 5,660,191 downwards.
AAAAAGAAACAAAAGGTTGGAGCAAAGAAAAGGTGGAAGACTAGAGGTGGAAATGCAGGGACCTTACCGGGTTGTGTACATTGAGGGGAAAGTTGTTGAAATAGTTTCAGAAAAGGGAACCAATTAGATGAAAGTCAACATCGACCACCTCGCACACTATGTCCAGCCAGAGGAGAGGATCCCTGCTAAATTGAAAAAATGGTTGGATCCTTCTCCTCTGGCTGATCCACTGACCTCCACATCCTCCTCCACCTCCTCCACATCCTCCCAAACCCTGGCTCCATCGACTCAGGCAGAAGGAGCATCTTCTGAGGTGGAGACTTGTAAGTAAACTGACACAAAGTATGCATTTCCTTAATAACTAACATGCGTTATCTTTTTTTTTTTTTACAGTAATCCGAGACATATGGGCAGGGAGTAGGAAGGAGACGCCAAGTATGGCCCATACAAAGTTTACAGCGAGAACCTCATGGTCTTGGCCCCAGGACAGCAGTTGGAGGGAGAGGTAAGCCTACTTTATAAGACAAAAGTACAGTATGTACAAATATTTTTCAGTTGGACCTGACAAAACACAATGAGGCAGCTGGAGCCATCTGTTACAGGGCACACTGGACCCTCATTGTAAGTCATCTAAAATGCTAATGGCTCAAGATATTTCTTTTTATTCAACACTTGTTTATTTGACACTTTGTTTAATTTGTTGCACTTCCACAGATCATGGATCTGAGGGAAAACAGGTCCCTTTTCTTGGACCCATTTGGGGCCACCAAAGAACAGATAAGCCTCTGCAAAGACCTAACACGGTAAACCAAGTATCAGCTGTAATGTCTTTCCTAGATATATTCATGCATTCAGGATGTGGGATTATATTAAGGAGCAACGCAAAGCCACATCAATGATGTTCCTGATTACTGCTGTTTTACTTCAATAACATGAGATTGTCCCGTGTGAACATTCAGCTGTTCTTGACGTAAAAAGGATTGTGTGTCCAAAACATAATCTATGTGTTCCCTGTAGATCGCTGGTCCGCAAGACAAACCCAGCTGTTGGGAGATGGGCCTGCGACAGCATGGATCCTCCCAAACAGCAGGACACAACATCATGTGGTGTGTTGATTTGCAAGGTAACATTTATGAATGTGTGTGTATATAACCATCTGTCATCAAACCACAATACGAAGATACTTATCTCAGACTTTGTTAGCTTGCAGAGCAAATACTATTGGACCAGAAGGTCCAGTACCCTGTTGACCAGGCGGGTGTGGCCTCAATGAGGTTCGACATGGCAATGTCCCTGGTGAAAGATTCCGGTAAACAGGACGAAACCAGAGAAACCGAAATATCCTGTATTTTTTGGCATTTCACTAAATTTATGCCGGTATTTGTTTTGTACAGATGACCTATCCCAGCTGTGTCGGGCCTGTGGGGAACTTAGTTCAGGGTTCACCAAGGTGGACCAATGGGTAAGACGTTGTATTCATTTCTTGACCACCATGTGGCTGGAAGACTGGGATACACCCTGGATAGGTTACCTCCACATCACCGGGTGAACACTACAACAGATATTGAACACTTGAATTCACCAAACTTGCATGTCTTTGCCCTATGGGAGGACACTGGTGCAGTGGAAGGAACTTCTGAGCACGGACTCTACACAGAAAGAACCACAGATAAGATCCCAACCTATACATTGCTTATTTAGTTAAATGTTAACGGAGTGATTGCAAAGCGTACTCTGGATGAGTGATGTTAATCTAAAGAAATGTTGGCCATGTTCTAACATGTATTATTTCTGTTTCTTTTCAGATTGAGTGCACCGGCTGTACCAAATGGTACCACACAACATGTGTTGGGCAGCCCTCGATCTCACTGGACTATTACTGCAAAGCCTGCACTTTATAAACACACACACACACACACACACACACACACACACACACACACACACACACACACACACACACACACACACACACACACACACACACACACACACACACACACACACACACACACACACACACACACACACACACACACACCTTGTTTATGTTCACATGTGGTTCAGGCTGTTGTCATCGCACACTTAAAGCTAAATTATTACGTTTTTCAAAGGCAACTTATATATATATATATATATTTAAAGAAATGTACACCCACTGTTATATCATTTGGAATGGAATCGAACATACTGACATGACAAATGGTGGAATGTGTTCCCCAGAAATCTCTTTCGACTCCACTTCGAGCGATAGAATTACTAACAAAGCACTTATATACTAATAAAGGACTGGCTTATCTACAGCCAGTTGAGTAGCACTATGAAGCCTGATGTACTTTATGATTCTGTTTTCTTCAAGTTTGTGTCGCTTTGGATAAAAGCGTCAGCTAAATGCAATGTCATGTAATGACAATAAATGTTTGAATGTTGAAAAAACGTTTCCAATAAAGTTGTTTTTCCTTCTACAACAGTAATGTAGGTTAAAACAAAAAGTGCCTTTATGTAAACTAAACTGACATTTGGGAACCAAAAAGTGCAACCTAGGCCGTTAAGCATTTGATATCATTGGGTGTTAATGCTGCAAGAGTGGGAAGGTAGACATACTTGCTTACACGTATAGGCTAGAAGTAGAACTGTATTCTATGGATTCAATTTGTTATTTTCACAGCAATAACATGTCAAGTCTGCAAACATCCGTAGGCTACTGTTTCACAAACAACCCAGTGCATAGTTGTTCGTTTTATGTTGCTACATTTTCAAATTGACAATTTACATTCAATTGTAATAAAGACACATCTCTGATGCACAGTGTTGTGTTGAGAGGGATACAGGTTTTTAATAAAAACATTGATCGCTGGAGAAGTTGTTTCACCATTTATTCGGAGCGGATCACAGCTTGCCATCTCCAGGCTGCTTTCGGGCTGAGAGTAAACAACTTGTGTCTCACAGAGGCGGTCTGAAGGTATGGACAGCTATCAATGCTACTATACATCACATTAAGAACGATGTACAACTGAAACTGACAAAAATATATTGTTAAAATGATTTATTAAAGTTCGCAATGTTTTGCACAGGCATCCCCACAGTCACCTACTTTGTCACGTTCTAGTCGTCACTGTAAGCTTCACGATATCAGCTTCTCACCCACAACCTCTCATACGCGTAGAACGTGCATCAAAGTCGTCCTATTCAGTCAGATATACCAAAAGATGAATTTGAACAACACGCGACGCGATAGAGATGTTTCTTTCCCGGTGAGTCAACAATGGGTCCTCAAGGTACACGCCCCAATACATCTGTCGAAAATAATAGAATATCACCAGTTGTTCGGTACCAAGGGCACCTCTGCCGATCTTCGCAGAAGCCTGACCCTACTCCCTAAGGAGGATGAGGAGAGGGCTTGGGTTGTGGCTACTAGATGGATCAGATCAAAGTATCCATACATCCAGGACCAGAGGCCTGTACTACGAATCTCGTTCAACATATCCTGGATATGTTTGAGCTAGTTGACCGTTGACCTAATCCAAAACAAACCCGCTCTCACTAAGCTGTCCTACGACGCCGGTTATCAACTCGTTAACACGAGCCAGCTTTGTCCCATCTAGTTAGGTGCGCGTTCACATAAAGTGGGTGGTATTTGGAGCATCCGACCAATCGGTATATTATGGAGAAGCCGGAGCAGCGTACTTCACAGCAGAGGAACAAAGTAAGTAACATGTATTTTATTGTTCTGCAGATGAAGGGGAGAACGTGGTGTTGCTGCCCGCCCCCCAAAATCACCCACTCCCTCATACAGAGGTAACGTATACCATATGTCACCCATATGGTCGCTGAATATGGATAAAATAGACCATTTACTTGTCTTCTGTTTTCCAGGAGGGCCTAGATGATGAGACGCTGTCTGTCTACTCAGAGAGCGCTCTGGCGGTACACTTTAGTATTTTGTTACCAATGATATGAAGTTTTCAATTTGCCCTAACACAGACAGAGAGGGTGTGGACACGTTGCTTTAATTGATTCTTTCTGATTGCTTGCACATGGTGGTGGTCTGCACATGGGACACATAACTACTGTCTATTGAATAGATAGGAAGAAGGAACTCTTCCTCCCCCGCAGCCTGGGCCCTCGACATCTAGGCCCTCATCACGACAAGTAATTAATTAAAGGTGACCTATCATGCTATATTTGAACAATATATTGTAGGGCCATACCTATATAAATAGTTTTTTTCAAAATACCAAACAGATCCTGCATTTTAGCCATGCCTCATTTCGCTCTTTCCAGCCCTGTTTTTGCACGGGGCTGATTCTGTGATCTGCAGCTGACCACGCCCCCCTGCAGGAGAGGGGAGCTGCTCTGAGATCAGCTGCTAGGGATCAGCGGGGTGGGTGTTTGTCATCTGCTGGTGGACTACCGGAGAGAATTACAGTGCTTGCCCCGGGGAGGGAGAAAAAGAGCCACAGCGGAGAATAAACGGAAGGGCAACCATGCGCGGGAAGTCTTCTGCGCTGCTTTTGTGGCAGACTACAGCGCCACTTACAGGCCTGGCATATGTACTACAGCGTCTCCAGTGCTTTCGAGCGGCAATGGCCGGCGGTGGCCCAACCCCACATTCCCCTGATAGGTGGAGAGTTGGCCATATAGGCGGAGCACCCCTTATGTGACGTAGAAAATAATTAAAATCTGGATCAGTCTGTATCAGATCTGTTGCGGCCCCGTTTTTAAAGATGTGGGTATGGAGGAAAAGAGAGGGTTGTGTTTTCTGACACTTGGTGAGTTCCCTGACACACCGGGGACACATTCATGTATAAAAGACATAGAAAAGTGCATTTTGCATGATAGGTCCCCTTTAATATATCTTTAGATATTGTTTCGTAGATTATTTGCGCCGAGTGCAATAACTTCCGTTTTGGCCGTGTTTAACATCAAAAAGTTTAAAGTCATCTACGTTTTTAAGTCCTTGAGGCAGTCTTGAATTTTATTTCAAGAAGATGAACTTATTCAGCTGGAAAAGTTGAGAAATGTGAATGTAGTAGAACAATCTGTGGAAGCTTGATCCAATTAAAGCCATGTAAAGTGGAGCAGAGCATATTTGACTGATGCGTAAAAGGGGTCTTTGTTTCAATACATATAGTTGACAGTGTGGATATTACTGGAACTGGATGTTAGGGTGAAAGGGAAGTAACAAAACCGGGAGGAAGAGGAAACTGATTTGCAAGATTAAAATATATTGTTGTTTGTTCAGACACTGGAGGACACACTGGAGCACATCTCCCACTCGACTCACATCATGTACGGTAGTGATGGCAGTTTGACACTGAAGCTTCGAACGGAGCTTCAACCCTGGACTTCCTATTCCATAGAAGCAGTGCTTCGAAGCTTGCTTCAAATCACGTGACATGTGACGTCCGAACCAGCAACTGCTTCATTTCCTGAATGAATCACTTGACTGGTTCGCCGTCCAATCAGGTGATGCAATGCACTGCCTCGTCTCGATTCTGACAGGTGACAGGTTGAAACCCTTGTTGGTTTGTGTTGGTGGTGGACACTGGAGTGGAGAAGACTCACTGTGCTCTTATTGCTCGGTACTATTGGCCTGGCATGGAGAGTGACATACGCAAGTGGGTGAGTTGGTATCTTCACGCGCACTGGCGCCTCG
>NC_047512.1:5122650-5310150 GCF_902827115.2 Pseudochaenichthys georgianus | reverse complement strand
TGCTGCATAAGAACCACGTTGTGGCATCATGGCCATGTTCTCCATTTCAAATCAAAGCCTAACTTAAAAAGACACTTTTATAATAAACTCAGTTGCTGTTCAGAGGCAGTATCTGTCCCTCAGCTCTTTTATAGAAAGCAGCAGGACGGAGGCCATGCCTTTAGCTCGTGAACACACACTCCACATCGGCCTCATTATGCAGAGCAAGAGGGCAGAGCAAAGAGGAAGAGGAAAGGGGGGAGAAGACGAGAAGGTCTTGTACGCATCGGTGTTCCTTGCGGTCAATTTGACCCCAGGCTGTTTTCGTCGTATAAAACATGTAACAATGTCAATATTTTACACATATTTGTGTTGATTGTGTAGGATGATATTGAGGTGACTATTACATGAAAATGTATCATTGTAAAACAAAACGACCCTCTGCTTTAGTTATTGGTCCAACATCAAAAAGATCTTACTTTAACATGTTATTTCAGTCGGTGAGATTTGATGGTGATTTATATATTTGTCGATAGTCACATTTCTGGATGCATAAAGGGGTCTGTGGGAGGGGGGGTAATGTTTTATTTACATGGTTATTTAGGTAGTCAACTAAGATACCTGAAGCACCAGAGACATGCATGTTGGTTAACATTTGGAATATGATCATTGTCTTGAGTTTTAAACTACTGGGGTCAAATCCCTCGAGCAGTGCTTCTCAAAGTGTGGTCCGCGGACCACTGGTGGTCCGTGAGAGCGCCCCCTAGTGGTCCGTGAGCATATTGGTAACATTTCACATTTGAAATAAATAAATAAATGTAAGTTTTCCACACTCTCGCGGGAATATCTCCGCAATGGAGCAAGCTCAAGTTTCACTTTCGATTGCATGATATGGCCCAGATAAACACCTTCCTCACACATGGTGCCACTTGTTTGTACCATTTTCAGACGATTTGTAAAAAACGATGTGTTTTTGGATATTTGTGGAGTTAGGTGGTCCACGAGTGTTTTTTTATTGGTTAAGTGGTCCATGGTATGAACAAGTTTGAGAAACACTGCCCTAGAGGATAAAGGGTGTAAAGTAAATGTGAGGATAACAGGAGGGTTGAAGTGCCCAGATGTTGCTTTGAAGGTAATTCATTTCTAGCATGGTAAAATTCTGGTGTTTAGAGGTTATAGTTTAAACGTCAATCATCTTTCATTAAGCCGAAATCAGACTATTAAGTCCATTAAATCAATCAAACCAGTATGTGGCATTGGAAAAAAGCGCTTCCTTCCTTTGGCGTTCCTTTAGTTTAATCTGAATGTTTCCTGCTCAAGACGCAATGATTGCTTCGTCTCACATAATAACTTCTTCTAAAAACGAGGTGATTGGAACGTCCCATTGAAATGCCATTAAATAGTTGTTGTGTCCCGTGCAGGTGTTCAAACAGCTATGCAAGGTGTATTGTCCGCTCATTCCTCTCCTGTCCTCGCGACTGCTTCCACACGGAGAACAGTGTCTCGGGGTCTGTTTATATTGCAACGGTTTGATTGACAGCTGTGTCGGCCTCATGGGGATTCCCTGTGCTGTTGACCGCCCCCGGGCAGGCTGTTGCCGGGCAGAAACCCCCGCAAATCGGAGAATGTCAATCAATCGCTTTTGTTTTGTACGGTGGGGATATATAGTGCTTTACTGCACACACGCACAGCCTGTCTGGGTCCAGAAGCCTGCTGCCAGACGTATTACATTTGGACCAGGTGTAGAATAATCTCTTTGATCACGATACTGGTATTTCTTACTTGAATACGTTACCTTGAAAATATCGATATGCAATAACATTTTTGATGTCAGAAATAAAAAGAAAAGTGTATGATTGCTTAAAACTGTTTCAAATAATGAGCAATGATATTTACTAGAGCCGGGACTCGATTAAAAAAATTAATCTAATTAATTAGAGGCTTTGTAATTAATTAATCGAAATTAATCGCATTTTTAATCAAATATACATATTTGACCTGAGAACAGTGAGAAGCCATTTCCACATGGATTTGACTCCAGGTGGTCTACAGTCGAGTGCAATCCAGTGAGCCAGGGAGTTGGTTATTTTCTCAGACGTGGACAGACCTGGCCCTGAAACCAGTCGTCTGGTTGAGTGTGGGTCGGGTCAGGGTGTGGTTCCTTGCACTCGGAGTCGGGCTAACGTCCACGCTAGCTGCTACATGCTAGCTGCTACATGCTTTGCATTTAGGTGATACCTCAGGCTTGATGTGCTGCGGTGATATGCAAATTCTTTTTTGCATAATTTGCACACAACCGTGCTCTTATCGACGCTTCCATCCGTCCGTTTCTTAAAACAAAATGTCCCATCCACGGGGCCGACCAAAGCGGTCTCATCAGCTTGTTCGTTCATGTGTGACTATTGTTCACCGTGGTTTGTTGTTGTTTGAAGTCCCATGCTGAAGTCATGAACGTTAGTTGGTGCTCCAGTATAATCGGTACGCCTGAAACTCATCCAGTGAGAAACGTTCCGCTGTGCAAAAATAAGTGCGATTAAAGTGCGTTAATTTTTTTAACGCGTTAATTTTTGTGTAATTAATTAATCTTAATTAACGCGTTAAAGTCCCGGCCCTAATTTGTATATGATAACACTCATACAGAGCGTGTGTGATTCAATAGCATTGTAAGCTTTATCTTTACAGTCCGGACAACATGTACACTATTAATTGCCTACTTTTAATAATGACTTAATTAGGACAAGGCTTAGTCTTGACTTGATTCAACTGGGAATTGGGCAATCAAAACCATTGGGAATCAAAACGGCAAACTAATTCAATAGCGTGTCCACCCATGATTCAGATTTCCACCAAATTTAATTGGTTTTTCAAAATCCTGCTGACTAACGAGCAAATGGAAAACATAACCTCCCCGTGGTGGTGGTATTGATTTGCTCGACGTGTCTGTGAGCATGAACCAATGGCTGCTGCAAAAAGAGCATATGTGCCCGAAACAGTGCCATAACCGGGGGTACAACGGGAAAGCGCCCTTAATTGACGACTATTGTCTCGACTATCTGAAAGACAGAGGACTATAAGTGGAGTTTCAGAACATCCCTGAAGGTCAGTCGCTGTCACTTCACGATGATTATTACACAAAAGACACACACATGGTGACACGAAGGCCTTCAGGGTGAGTTGTTGGACCATGATGACGAATCAAATATCAAAACATCAATCATCTGCAGACTGACACTTCAGTTTGATATTGAGCCAGGTTGAGGACCGGTAGTTATGAAGAACATGTGTCAGGAGAATTGGCTCTTTTTCCTTTTTGACAGATTTTCGGCCAATAGATTACAACCTATCCATTTTGTGAGCTTCATAGCCACATGTCCATTGACTGGCCTATTGTTAAATTAGATTATTAAACACAGTGCTGCTGTTACCTGATAACAATGGGCAAGGCTAATAAGTCAGGGATAATGTGCAGCGAGGCTTTCATTATTGAAAAAATGCAATGAATTGATGGAGAAAACTAATGTTTGTTGTCTAGAGCTGACAATAAACCAACCGACTTCTTTCTGCGGATTGATATGACTGCCATAGTCCCTTGATCCTCCTTAGCAACAGTCGGTTCTCCTTAGCAACGGTCTGTTAGTGAACAATAACAACGGATGGATAGATGGATGGATGGATAGATAGATGGATGAATAGAGATGGATGGATGGATGGATGAATAGATGGATGGATGGATGGATAGATAGATGGATGAATAGATAGATGGATGAATAGATGGATGGATGGATGGATAGATGGATGGATGGATGAATAGATGGATGGATGGATGGATGAATAGATGGATGGATGGATAGATAGATAGATGGATGAATAGATAGATGGATGGATGGATGGATGGATGGACGGATGGATGGACGGATGTATTGATAGATAGATAGATGGATGGATGGATGGATAGATAGATGGGTGTATGAATAGATAGATGGATGGATGGATGGATAGATAGATTATTGATCCCAATTTGGGATATTTTTGCGTTGCGGCAGCATAAAAAACAAGGCAATGCACATAACATAAATTAAGAAACAAGAAATAAACAGTCCAAAATATACAATAACCTGTCCAAATTGACCAATCAGCATCGAGTATTCATCCAAGCTGTGTAATAAGGTGCAATATGCAACTCTCCTGCATTAAAACGCCGGTTACAACTGTGTTATATCATAGAATTGTGCACGAACATCATCCAACATTTTTGAACAGTTATCAAACTACTTGTATCAAAATACAATTTAAATATTGTAATTCAAGTTTTTGGCTGAATTGTTCATGAACGGTGAATTACTGGCGTTAGACTCCACCAACAAACCCCACTCCCCACGACCCTGGCATAGAAATGAAAATACATGGCAATGAAAAAGAAAAGAGAAGAAATACATATATTAATAATAATACAACAATGTATAGCGAAGCAATGGAGAAGAAGAAAAGTGTGCACTAATGATTCGTTGATATCTTTGAAATCAAACCAAGTCTCTGTCGGCTTTGATGTGTGTCCGTAAACGTTCTCAAAGAGTATTTGTTAGAAATAACTGTAAGAAATATGTGTTGTTGTTTTAACCCAAGGGAAGGCTGTGCGCCATAAATGATAAAAGCAGTGTGCTGTACAGTGGAGGTGTTTAAAGAGGGAATACATCATTACATTGCCTCATTTCTCTGAATTGGGTTCATGTATATCCGCCATAAAACATTACTTTTCATACGGTATGCCAAGTCCACTGAAAAGCCACTTAGGTGTGAAGAACCTCATTTGAACCATGCGTGAAGTTTTCATATGAAATCCGTCAGGAAGTGTGTGTTGTATAGAAACTACATGTTGAGCTATCAAAGCCTGTTAAACGGCTGTGAGGTCAGTTGCATGTTGGTGTCCTGATTCAAACAGACATTATAAATGTACAAAAAAAATGCAAACTATTGGGTTTATTTGGTCTCAAGGGTATTAAAAAAACGCACTAATTTCACAGTCATGCTGATTGCACTTGTACCAGGCTTTGGAGGTCAGGGATTACACGCGATAACATACTCTGGATACTAAAAGGAAAGGTAACTGTATTCCCTTAGAGTTACATAAAGAAATCTGATGTGTTTTGATCAAAATGCGAGATAACTAGCAGGATTACAGTTTTAGTAAACGTCAAAAGAGCATTTCGTGTTTGTTGTAAAAGGATCAGATGTTATCTCTTCTCTGTGAACTGTTCTGTTCTGTAGGATAATACTTTAAGGGTAGGGTGTAACGGTTCACAGAAGTCACGGTTCGGTTCATACTTCGGTTTGGTGGTCACGGTTCAGTAAGCAAAAAAAAATCCCAAATGCATAATTTTTTTTGCTATTATTTATTTGTAACAGTAGTGCAAGTTTTGGTATGAAAATAAGGAACTCTAGCATTTGGAATCATTAACTGTATTACACAGTTAAAAAAAACCACAAACAGTAACACTCACATGGCCATATTATTTATATTGGCTGATGTCAAACTAAAAGGTTAAATAAGCTGAACAACTAAAAAGAATGTCTTGAAAATATTAAAATAAATAATAAGAAAATAAAATCCTTTAGGAGCAATGTCTAACATGTGTACTTAACTTGTGAGTGTGTGAGGCCGTTATGCCTAAATAAAGGTACTCAAGCTTTACTCTACTTTCAAGTTGTTCTTCAGAAAGATGAGTTTGTCTACGTTGTCAGAAGTGAGGGCAGATCTGGTGGCGGTAACTATGGCACCTGCCGTCGAGAAAACCCTCTCGCTGGGGACTGAGACTGACTCGGATGTGCTTGAGCATGTTTGACGTGTTGCCACCAGCATACCGCACCGCTGTCGAACAACGCCGACACACCGTCCTCGTCCGATCCACAACTCGCACCCCATCGTTGTTGAAGTCCACAGGGAACCAGACATGTTCCCACACCTGATTTAAAGAAGCAGGTGGGTCTTCTAGCGCCTGTGTGTTGTGTGAACTCGCCATAGCTAACTGTTCTTCTTCATGTATTGTGTTCGTTTTGTTGTGTTTTGTTCTTCATTTGTTATTTACGGGCGGCTGGCTTTTGGGCGCAATACCGCCCCCTGGATTATATATAGTGTAATACTGCCCTGAGTGACAGACTTTTTTCCCACTCGTAAAAAAAGGCGTATTCGCCGTGTGACTGCATGTGCCGAACCGTGACGGTACGGGACGAATACGGACACCGTTACACCCCTAGTAAAGTGTGACTATTTGCCTACTGTCTGAATCTGCTTTATGGTTTTCACTTTCTTTGCTTCCTGTGTTCAGTTTTAAATGCAGCAGGTGAACCTATATGTCCATCAAATAGTGTGTGTGAGCTTAACTGTGTATTCAACTCAAAAGGAGCATTTTCTGTCAGCTTAGATTTTATTTCTGCTTTTAAAAACGGTAGTATGTGCTCGTGTTTCAGTGTTGGTGCACTGCCTGAATATGCTTCATGAAAGAAAGGCAGGTTTTCTTATCAATAAAACCATTTGGGATCCTAAATATCTTGGTTTCTTCTTTTCTGAGGTCACATCTCTCGTCTTATTTGATACACTTAAAGGGTCCCATGTCATGGCCATTTCTACTGATCATAATTCCACAGCCGAAGTCAAAACATAAGTGTGGCTTGATATTGAGTAAGAAAGAGGTTTCTAACGCTGTGAGAATGGGTCTGCGGAGAGCATTTCTCCACCATCCCAACTCGTCTGTTACCAACCAGGGAGCTCTATGCAAGTCAATGGGACGCCCTGTTAGTTGAACATTTACGCTAAAGGTCCTGGTGTGTGAGGAGCTCCTCGGATTGGTCCATTTTGGTTCCCGGAACAAACAAATGGAAAAAGAGAAATCTCCAACGAGGCGTTCTGGGGCAGCACAGACAGGTCTTCTCTGTGTTAGAGCTTTACTCGCTACAGGGTGCACTTTGAGGGTTCGTGACTCTGCAGACCGTTTACATGCAGAAACACCTTCATAACACAAGGGGACGGGTGATAACCGGAAAAGCATGACATGGGACCTTTTAGTAAAAAACATCGTATATATTTATTTGCTGTTGTATTTGATATTGAGGTAAAGCAAAAGTAACAAAGGGCAACCCTCCCACTGCATACAAACCATGTTGTGGCATCATGGCCATGTTTTCCATTTCAAATCAAAGCCTAACTTTTATAATAAACGCAGTTGCTGTTCAAAGGCAGTGTCTGTCCCTCAGCTCTGTTATAGAAAGCAGGAGGACGGAGGCCATGCCTTTAGAACACACGGTCACATCAGCCTCATTACACAGAGCAAAGATGAAAGGGGGAATACGACGGGAAGAGGGAGAAGAGGGCATGTAAAAGCTATTCATTTAATGTGGGTTTCGTTAAGGGCTCACTTTAAGGGAGGGGTGCACATTATGCAGGAATATCAACGTTAGAGTCGGTTTAAAACATAAAATAAAAGCATGTGTTATATAAAAAATGAAATGGGTTTCTATCTCTTTCGTTAAAGGAGTAAACTAAAAATATACCCACCGGGGTTTGTTAGGTCACACAAGAGTTAAAATCTCAATATAGCTTCATATCCTCCAGGGGTGTTCGGCTAATCCTAATGAATCCTTTACTATAATGATGATGTGTCTCCTTTGTGAACACACGACCAGAGCACGGGGAATTGCATCGTACAGTATACTGCATACGACTTTGCCAGTTACAAGATCAATACTATAGCTTGTTCTCCTAAACAATGAAGCTGACCCTATGCAAAGTGTGTTTAAGACTGTTGCACTTCACAGAGGTGTTACCCTGTTTGTATTAATGGAAGCTGTGGCATCAAAGTGGAAGAACATGCTTGTAACGGATTTGTTTTGTATGAATGCCCTTGAGCAAAACACTGTTTTCCGTCACCGCTGCTGAGGTTCGAGGTCCGGTTTCTACCAAGCTAATGCTGCTAGCTGCTAGCTGGCTCGCTGTTCTTCCCACGTGCCCCACCCCGGAGCCTGCGGTCTTCAGACTCTGGCCCCCGCACCAACCTGTGAACCTTCGGGGCAGAGCCTTCAGTGTGGCAGCCCCCACTCTCTGGAACGCCACAACATCCCCTCACTTCACGCCTTCAAAGGGCCCTCAAGTCCCACCTGTCTGCCAAGGCCTTTGGCCCCAAATCTATTTTTTTTTTTTCTGTCTAACTGTCTTTTGTTATGTTTGTTTATACTCCTGTTCTTCCTTGTAAAGCGACCGTGGGTCTCATGAAAGGCGCTATAGAAGTCCAAGTTATTATTAACGTCCATCCAGTGATTCTGCTCAGTGACGACAGATCATCGCGTCCTACCTTCCCTGAGACCCCGTTTACGAGAACAAAACGGGTTGGATCCGCATAGTTTCTCTTGCGAATAGCCCTTTCGTTCACGCGAGGCCGTAACAAAACGATAGAAACGGACCCCACAAACGATAACGGGTCCCAAGGTGGATGGATTTGCAAACGAAACGCTCTGGGCGGGGCAAACGGCTCCGTGTAATCGCCTCTATGCGATCATTTCCTGAAAAGATAACGATAGCCCCGCCCCCCCCCACCTTTGTTTGTGCCTCACACATCGGGGGGATCTTGTACTCGCTGCTTTTGGTGTATTTGTGGCGGAAGTTATAGCACCAGTTACAGGCCCGGCATATGTACTACAGCGTGTCCAGCGTTCTCGTGTGAACAGACACGTCAAATGAAAGGAATACGTGTGAACGGAAGACTTTTTTGAAAACGTTCCCGTGTGAGCAGCACTCGAGTCGATGGGGTAAAACCATATGTCGTTGTCAAATGGACTAACGGTGTTTACGTGTGCAGCAATAACGGCACAGAACACCAACCATGGCCAATCATATTTGTCTTAAAGAGGCCCTATTATGCTCTTAGGGTTTTCCCTCTTGTGTGTGTGTGTGTGTGTGTGTGTGTGTGTGTGTGTGTGTGTGTGTGTGTGTGTGTGTGTGTGTGTGTGTGTGTGTGTGTGTGTGTGTGTGTGCGCGCAACACGTTCTCACTCTCATCCCGTCACATATTGACGGACGGTCAGGGCCCCTCCCCGTCGCTATATTACGTACAGGGTACCCCTTTCCCGTCATTTTCTACGGGCAGGGCGTCCCATAGACCTTCATTGCGGACACAGCGGACCCCTTGCCCGTCAGGCTTCTACGGGCAGGGCGTCCCATAGACCTTCATAATGCCTATCTTAAGGTTCATTTGGCCATTAAAATGCGTTTTGATCTCATTTTATGCGAGTAATGAGTTTTTATTTCGGATTATTTGTGCAGTACATGTACATGATGTTTAGTTTGCTAGTTATGACGAAGATTACTTCATGAATGTGTACACATTCATGGTTGCTAAGGTGGTTGCTATGGACGCTGCAACAGCTCCCAGACCACGTGATCAACAACAATGGCTGTCCTTCGTGTTATTCTCGGTGGAAAAATGCCTATTTTAAGGTTAATTTGGCCGTTAAAATGCGTTTTGATGTCATTGTATGCGAGTAATGAGTTTTTATTTCGGATTATTTGTGCAGTACATGTACATGATGTTTAGTTTGCTAGTTATGACGAAGATTACTTCATGAATGTGTACACATTCATGGTTGCTAAGGTGGTTGCTATGGATGCTGCAACAGCTCCCAGACCACGTGATCAACAACAATGGCTGTCCTTCGTGTTATTCTCGGTGGAAAATGCCTATTTTAAGGTTAATTTGGCCATTAAAATGCGTTTTGATGTCATTGTATGCGAGTAATGAGTTTTTATTTCTGATTAGTTGTGCAGTACATGTACATGATGTTTAGTTTGCTAGTTATGACGAAGATTACCTTATGTCTGTGAGGAACATGCATGGGGGTCAGAGCCTCGTATTTTTTAAATCTTTTTTTCCTTCTAATTTGTTATTCTTTTCAAAATAACACACTGTTATTTACTCACCAATAACATACAATTATCCTTGCTTTTATTTATTGGTTTAATTCCATAATCTCGGTCTTTTTTGGTGTTCGTCAGGAACTGAATATAAAAATAACCGGAAACAGACGTGGGCATTTCGAGCGATTACCCAAGATTCTCAGCTACGCTGATTGGATGTTTTAGCCGCAATGCATGCTGGGATTTGGTGTTTATATTATATGAAATCCGGAAAACATTTGAAAAGACTAAAATAATACTTAATTCCGAGTGCTCTTGCTTTTCTCTTTGAAAGTCATCACATAACGGCATTGTAATACACGGTTCGGCTGCATTAAATATTACAGATCTGCCGTAGTTATTTATTTATAGCGCCCTGATGATGAGACCTATGGAAAAACTGAAGAAATGCCGCCGAAACTGAATACTTGACGTGGATCATAAATATATCAACAATTAAAAAACTTGAAGCCTGACGGGCAATTTTTAATTGTTGATATATTTATGATCCACGTCAAGTATTCAGTTTCGGCGGCATTTCTTCAGTTTTTCCATAGGTCTCATCATCAGGGCGCTATAAATAAAGAACTACGGCAGATCTGTAATATTTAATGCAGCCGAACCGTGTATTACAATGCCGTTATGTGATGACTTTCAAAGAGAAAAGCAAGAGCACTCGGAATTAAGTATTATTTTAGTCTTTTCAAATGTTTTCCGGATTTCATATAATATAAACACCAAATCCCAGCATGCATTGCGGCTAAAACATCCAATCAGCGTAGCTGAGAATCTTGGGTAATCGCTCGAAATGCCCACGTCTGTTTCCGGTTATTTTTATTTTTAAATTCAGTTCCTGACGAACGCCAAAAAAGACCGAGATTATGGAATTAAACCAATAAATAAAAGCAAGGATAATTGTATGTTATTGGTGAGTAAATAACAGTGTGTTATTTTGAAAAGAATAACAAATTAGAAGGAAAAAAAGATTTAAAAAATACGAGGCTCTGACCCCCATGCATGTTCCTCACAGACGTAAGGTGATCTTCGTCATAACTAGCAAACTAAACATCATGTACATGTACTGCACAACTAATCAGAAATAAAAACTCATTACTCGCATACAATGACATCAAAACGCATTTTAACGGCCAAATGAACCTTAAAATAGGCATTATGAAGGTCTATGGGACGCCCTTCCCGTAGAAGCCTGACGGTCAAGGGGTCCGCTGTCCGCAATGAAGGTCCATGGGACGCCCTGCCCGTAGAAGCCTGACGGTCAAGGGGTCCGCTGTCCGCAATGAAGGTCTATGGGACGCCCTGCCCGTAGAAAATGACGGGAAAGGGGTACCCTGTACGTAATATAGCGACGGGGAGGGGCCCTGACCGTTCGTCAATATGTGACGGGATGGGAGTGAGAACGTGTTGGTGTGTGTGTGTGTGTGTGTGTGTGTGTGTACGGTCTCCGAAGGCTGAACGCCATGTGTTCATGGAGTTTCTCTTCGTCACATAGAGGACTTTAAGTCAGAAATGGATTGATAGCAGTGTGCGTGCGTTTTGTTTGAGTCCCTGCCTCAGGGTGTATATCTGCATTCGGCCTGAACACACACTGTTATTATTCAGTGATGCTTTTCTGTTGACTTTGAGACGTTTGTCTTATAATAAAATATTTACATTTGTTAAAGGCTCTACTGGTGAGCTACAGCTCTGTGTGTGTGTGTGTGTGTGTGTGTGTGTGTGTGTGTGTGTGTGTGTGTGTGTGTGTGTGTGTGTGTGTGTGTGTGTGTGTGTGTGTGTGTGTGTGTGTGCTGAAGTTTGTTTATCAGTACGTCAGTGGGTTTGAATTGGATTCTTTTTCCGTCCTGGTGGTGTGTGTCAGTGTTCACGGGTGTGTTGCTTCCCAATTTTGTGTTTTTATGTGTGTTTGTGCAACTGCATCATCTCTCTCCCTCCCTACATCTTACTAGGGCACGCACACACACACACACACACACACACACACACACACACACACACACACACACACACACACACACACACACACACACACACACACACACACACACACACACACACACACACACACACACACACACACACACACACACACACACACACACACTTACTTTATCATCTAATGCCAGCTAAAGCCGACTACTAAGGTCCAACCGAGTCTCTCTGACTGTTTATCACAGACTGCCACTCTTTCTCTCCTCGCGGCACACACACACACACACACACACACACACACACACACACACACACACACACACACACACACACACACACACACACACACACACACACACACACACACACACACACACACACACACACACACACACACACACACCACACACACACACACACATCCCAATTTCCCCGAGTGGCTGCCTGATTGAAGGTTCCTTGCCTCGCCCTTTTAGATTTACTGTAATCGTCGGTGGTGGGAGGGAGGGAGTGAGAAAATAGATGGAACGGAGGCGATAAAGAGAGTGATGGAGTAGAAGTAGAGGGTTTGGAGGAAGAGGAATGATGGGGAAAGGAGAGAGGTGGCAAGGAGGGTGTAAATAAAGGTGCGACGAAACGTGGCTGAAGATGAGGAAGGTAACGGATGTGAAAATAGAATACTAAACACAAGAATGACGTAGGAGAGGAAAGAGGAGAAAGGACACAGAACACATCTCCCATTAAACAGATATTACAGCCGCTGCCTGTCCAGAGTTCAGCGCCACTTTACAACCTCTGCTGCTGATGATATAACACTCCGTTTTAAAGATCAATTTGTCACTTTTCATCTCCTCCTACACCTCATTCTCTTCCTCGCCTTCTGCAGAGGCTGAGGGCAGAGATGCCAGAGGAGGAGGCGCGATGATGACTTCTATTTACAAGCATTTTTAACGATGTCATCTGCAATCAATGCTCCCCTCTCCTCCTGCACGGTTTCCTGTTCCTGCAATACGACTCCTACACACACTGACAAACACACACATGGCTCTAAGTGCCCGCAGACTGAATCAATTCCCAAGTTGTCCTTACTTTTCTCCCAACATGTCACTGATACACTATGGCCAGCGGCTCTAAAAATCCAGCTGTCCTTGAAGGGCTTCTATGGCTTTTATTTATTTATTTATTCTCTAAAGGACCAGATAAGTGCTTTCAAATGCTTTTAGTACATGGCTTAGTTGAATACTTGATTCTGATTAGTCTATTTGGACAATCTAGATGTCTGTTATTTTACGATAACAGACCGTTGCTAAGGAGAACAGACCATTGCTAAGGAGAACAGACCGTTGCTAAGGAGAACAGACCGTTGCTAAGCAGGATCAATGGAATCTGTGCAGTCATATCAATCCGAAAGAAAGAAGTCCGGTCAATTTAACGTCAGCTGTGGACAACAAACATTAGTTTTCCTCCATCAGAAAACACAGTGGAATACTTTTTGAATATTCATTTTTATATTTTTTTATAGAGCAGGAAAACTTTGGATTCATGATGACTAAACTGTCCTCAGTAAAGAAAATAAAAAGAGATCAAGAGAAGGAAAGAGGTTAAAAGACAGAGAGCTGGACTTCAGAGAAATCAACAGAAGAAGACAGACAGGAAGTAAACACTAAAGGGAACAGCAGAAGAAGAGAGACATGTATTTCTTAGTGGAATCAATAGGCGCGTTCACACCGGAGTACTTTTCCCCGTACTTTTCCCGCTTAGTTCCGTTAGTACCCCTTATGTCGCGTTCACACCAAAAAGAGTACTTAGTGCCGGGAACTTTTACCCCCATTTTTAGTGCCTGCTGAGAGGTGGTACTCTCCTGGGGGAAAAGGTGCCCCAGTTCTGATTGGCTGGGCGAATTGCAAACCACGCCCCGTAAAACTCTGAAATGTTTTGTAGAGCTGCCATTTTATTATCCTCGCATTAGCATTATTAGCATTAGCATTATTAGCATTCGCCCAGTGAAAAAACGCAGAGAGACTAACTTATAGCAACACAAAATAAAACATGGGAGCGGTGGAGATGAGGAGGTGTCGGCGTTCTGGCGATTTACTCGGAAGGCTTCAGGAGAAGCTGCTGGGACTCCCAGCAGCTTCTCCTGAAGCCAGTCCCCAACTCTGGGGACTTCCGGCCGGGGACTTCCGGTGGCAGTATACGCCGTGAAGTGGTTTGCAGCCTGCCAGTAAACCCAAAGCAGAAGAAGAAGAAGTGACGTCAGCGGCTCATTTGCGTAATCTTCCCTCAGGGGACTTATTCCGGTGTGAACGCGATCGGCTCTTCGTTCCATGGGGGAACTAAGTGCTGGCACTAAGTGCTTGGTGTGAACGCGGCTAATACGATCATTTTAAATCAACATTGTGAGTAAAGTTGATGGTTTATTTGTGGTCGTGTAATAAGCAGGTAAAACACCTTTGCGTCGGGATCCTGATCACCATGTCGGTATTTTGTTTCTCAATAATGACGCCTCACTGCACATCTTCCCTCACTTAACCTTTCATCTGCTGGGGATCCTTGATATGAGAAAGTCCTCCAACACGACCTTACTCTCTTCTCCGTATACAACGTAGATGTGAGCAGGTGGAGTCTCTCCTCAGACAGAGAGACAGGGAAGTGAGATAATAGCCCACAGCTAATCCACTGCACACTGAAAAGTCATTACTCCTTCAGAAAAGAAAGATCCTGCTCCCCGAGACGGGGAGAGATGTTCTGCTTCAGGTGGAGGGTGGGTGCTGCTCCTCGTGTGTGAATGTCTTTTAAGCACAGGTCAGCGGATTTGACTCATCTTTATTGACGAGTAGCTCCGTACGTTACCAGCCTGCCGGTGAGCACACACACACACACACACACACACACACACACACACACACACACACACACACACACACACACACACACACACACACACACACACACACACACACACACACACACACACACACACACACACACACACACACACACACACACACACACACACACACACACACACACACACACACACGTCTACACAACACAGCAACAGAAACCGGCATTTGTAAAGCAACATATCAGTGTATTAGTACGTTGACACTCATTAATGAGACTTGTTGCTGACGATTGAGTAATACAGGCAACACAATATCCTGTTTTCAAAAGTACTGATGGACTTTTCTGGCAGATATCGGTCTCCATTTGTGTTTTTATGACATAAAGATCTATCTGCAGACTCTAAAAACCTGCTATTTCCAGTTCCCTGAATGATGAGGCGACTTTCCAATTTCGTACATCATTAATTCCCAACATATTCCAGAGATTATTAAAACATTTGCCTGGATCCATTATTATTGTATTATATTATAATCATTTTGTGGTTACATTCAGTATCTATTAACAGTGTTTAATTTCCAGTAATCGTTAATGCAGTTAAGTCTGATTGGTCCCATACTGACTTTTACAATGACCGTGTTATGATCTGTAAAAACTGAGAGTTTGATTAGCACCGAATCCACATTATATTGAATGTCTCTGGAAATCAAGCAGCACTCCAAGCTGGATTGCTGAGATGTTCCCGAATTGATCAAAGTGTAGGTTCTTTGGTTTATTGTCATGTTACCCATCGTGATCAATACGAACGATCCACAACATGTCTGCCTGGAATCAAACAGACGAGATGTTTGTGTGTGTGTGTGTGTGTGTGTGTGTGTGTGTGTGTGTGTGTGTGTGTGTGTGTGTGTGTGTGTGTGTGTGTGTGTGTGTGTGTGTGTGTGTGTGTGTGTGTGTGTGTGTGTGTGTGTGTGTGTGTGTGTGTGTGTGTGTGTGGCTTGATAGATGATGGGATGTGTATAGCTTCAATGTATGGATGTATTGTGCAATTACTTAACACTGAATTTGAAACATTGTGTACTTTTACATCAGATAATAGTTTGGAAATTGAGACGGGAAAAAATAGGCAATAACGTAAAAGTCAAAATGCTTTTCTGTTCTGATTTCGTCTTTGACATTTAATTTGAGTTACCTAAAGCTCCCTTTAAATGTGAACTCATGCCTGAAAACCACTTAACATGTCCTTTAACATCAGGTGGTACATAATAAACGAAATGTCTCTTAGTGACGCACTATAACACCCTCGAAATCTCTCTGCTATAGTTTAAAGTGATTTATTGACCAAAAGGGGATACGCTACCAAATGCCAGAGCCTTTAAAGCCTTCAGGCAGTGAAGATCAAATACTCGTACTGTCAGTCAATGACTTGAGACATGATGTGCAGCTCTGTCCCCGGTGACAAAGGGACATCATCCATTATGTCATGCAACGCAATAGTTGCACCAGCTGACTTTCTCAACTGAAAGTCAGCTGGTGCAACTATTGCGTCGTTTACAGCCTTGTAGATCCGAACAAAAACAATTCGGAAAAGGAAGTGGGTGATTAAAGAGGATATACTGATGTTCAGGTGTATATCAGTATTGAATGTCTCCACTGGGACATGTCTCCATGCTTTAATGTTCAAAAAGCTCTTTATTTTTCTCATACTGCCTGTGCTGCAGCACCTCTTTTCACCCTCTGTCTGAAACCAGAGCCCAGTCTGCTCTGATTGGTTAGCTGGCCGGCTCTGTTGTCCCACCCATTAGCCTATCACATACAATGTGTTGGAGCGCTAGCCAATAGAAGAGCAAACCATGATGTTTTTCACACAACTTGGCGCCAACATACTCAGGTGATTGATACAGGAATGCAAGATTCAAATGCTTCACTGCATAGGACACATAAAACAAGCCGTCTCTCCCGTATATTCTTCTTGCAAAGGTCCAACCCCTGAACAATGAGCTTGATGGACTCTGGAGCAGGACGCCATCTCAACAGGACTGATACTATAGTGAAAAGACAACCTAAGGGAAACAATATTCCTTACATGAAAGCAGAGGTCCGCCCTCTAACCTATCGGTGGGTAAAGTGTGTCCCCTCTAAAGGAGGGCAGTACAAACCAGGGGCGTGCACAGACATTTGGAGGGCTATTGCTCTAAACTGGAAAAAGGGCCTGCCCCCCGATAAAAAACACAAGACATTTTGAAAATTGTAACTTGTTTTTAATGTAAAAGAAACCAAACGATTATTACATCGACTAACTTGAACAG
Organism: Pseudochaenichthys georgianus; assembly: GCF_902827115.2. Lineage (NCBI taxonomy): Eukaryota > Metazoa > Chordata > Actinopteri > Perciformes > Channichthyidae > Pseudochaenichthys > Pseudochaenichthys georgianus. The sequence goes on along the minus strand of NC_047512.1, from coordinate 5,293,132 downwards.
TAATTCACATCTCATAACAAAATAAGATTTTGATTTGATTTGATATACTTTATTAATCCCCGTGGGGAAATTGTTTCTCTGCATTTGACCCATCCTAGTGTTAGGAGCAGTGTGCTGCCATTTTGAACAGCACCCAGGGAGCAGTGTGGGGAAAGGTGCCTTGCTCAGGGACACCTCGGTAGCACTTGGTCTTGCCGGGACTTGAACTGGTGACCTTCCAGTTGCCAAGCCAAGTCCCTATGGACTTCGCCACCACCGCCACCGACTACTTGCTTTCGTGCATTTGTCCCTTATACCCTAACTGCCATGAGACTAGTGCTGGAGCGACGCGTCGACTTCAAAATATCGTTGACGACATATTTCCGCGTCGACGACATATTTCCGCGTCGACGCGTCGCTACACACACGTGGGTGTGTAAACAAAGCAACAAGCCGTTCGCAATCGCACTTCAAACACAATGACTGAAACGGCTACCAACTCCTCCTCACAGGATTGCGCACGAAGCCCTCAAACGAAAACATCTCGCCCTAGGTCTTCAAAAGCATGGGAATATTTTAAAGTTAGTCCAAAACGCAAAGATATTGTCATTTGCAGTCTTTGCCAAATGGAGTTGGCATATCACACAAGCACAACGGCTATGTTGGAACATTTAAAGCGGCAGCTAGCTGTGGTGGCTACCATTAGCAGCTAGCATTTGCTCTCCGATTTTTACATAAAAATGGAATTATGGATTATAAATTCAATATTTTTTTAATACATAGACGTTAAAAACCTATGGATTAACCGATTCAGCCGCGTTTTTTCTCGTTTTAATGCCATTGAACACGTCTTTTGATCAGATTGACAGCTACGGTGGTGAGACGATCTCCCTAGAAACTCTGTAAAGGTACGTGTTGTGATGACTGTATTTGCTTCCCCTGTCACGAGTCCGGATCACTCAGTGATGATACTATATACCTACATAATCTGTGGAGTCTCAGCTTTAATCGGATATCTTGTATGTGCAGCTACGATAAGTAATAAGGGTACTTTTATCTTGAGTTCCGTGCCAATGTCCGTTAGCATTTTTCGCTCAGGGGTCATTTAGATGCTTCTTATGAGACTTGTGTTTTGTTTTGGTAAACATGGTGTGTATCGTCAGTTAGCTGAGATTATCTCCGTTAATCTGGTATAACACATTCATAGTTTGTTACATATTAAGATCCCCTGAGACACAGTATCGTGAACATTTTTTTTTTACATTACGTTTTTTATGAATTGAACAACAGAAAAATAATCGTTAGATTAGTCGACTAATCGATCAAATAATCGCCCGATTAATCGTTTTCGAAATAATCGTTTCCCCCCAGCACTACATGAGACAACTCAAAATCAAGTTTCCAAAATCCGACACTGAGGCGGTCTTAACGCAACGGCAGATGGCAGCGCTGACAAAGTGTGTTCCCCGCAGCGAGACACGACAATACTAATTGTGGGCTCACCGTGTTGATTCGGCCACAACAGAAAAAAGAAAAAGAAACTCTCGCTCTCTCCAGAGGGGCAGGTCAGCCAAAAAGGCCAAACGGGCCGTTGCCCGGGCAACATTAGCCCGTACCTGGTAAAAACCACCATACAGTGGGCTGATTACGTTCAAAATGGACTTTAAACCAAATCATCAGGGGTTTTAATAATTGAATCCGATTTTTTTTTTTAACCACAAAGGGTTTTAAATTCAATAAAGGCTGATCCTCTCCTGACATCAACAACAACAGCCCCGGGTTAGATTTCCACTCTGCTCTGAGGGTCTCTTAGCACAAATAACCAAAACCTCTGAGACGCTTTCACCTTCAACTGCACCATCTGCATATTCACACATAATATCATCCTCAGAGTCCTTCAAAACCCTTTGCTCTGCTCTGACAATCCCACGTCCGGGGAGTCGTACGCAGCAGCACGAGCAATTACAAAATCACTCACATGCTGGAATCAAATTATTGAAGATTAGATTAAACCTTGATTGTGTTTTTCCCCCTTCAGGTGGAAAATGTTTGCTCAGCATGTGGAGATAAGAGTCGCTGCGGCAACAGGACGAACGCTGAGACCTGTGTTCACACATCTTGGTCAGCAGGTTGCACTCACTGGATCGTGAAATGCCCTTTTGGCCAATGCGCTTCAGTTTATGTTACAAATCAGCCGCCTGTTACATTAAGCTGTGCTCAGTGAGCCCTCCAGGGCGAATGCATGTGTGCGGGAAGCAGGGGGCAGATGTGGAGGGAGAAGACATACGGAAAGAATACGAAATTAAAACTGACTTCCTCCACATCAGACGGAACAGAGTAAGGGTGTCACGCGACATTGGGGAAACTCTGAATATCTAAAAGTGTGCAGGAAAATAAAACCCCCCCAAAAAAAACGTCACACACACACACACACACACACACACACACACACACACACACACACACACACACACACACACACACACACACACACACACATTCATCCACGCTCTGAGGTGCAACAGTGAAGAAATGAAGGTCGACCTTACCTCCCAACGCTTGTTTCATTACGAAATTCATGATGATGGCTTTTAATTCCCTGCCTTCTTTGTCCGAGCGATGTTACATTCAATAGTGACGGAAAAGTAGAAGTCCTTTGTGGCCAGATCTAGGAAAGAGAAGCAAACACAATCCTTAACTAAATGCATCATTAACACAGCAAACGCAACAAGCAATAGGGCACATGTTAGAATGTCTTGAAATGCAAGGATGAAGAGGTCACTAACACCTCCCTCCACACTACTACAGACACTACATATTTAAATAGGGTTGTAGAAATACTACAATCATTTCTGAATACAGCATATATAGGCTTATCCATATTTGTTTGAAAAGCACGTTTCTTCAATACACTGATGAAGGACACCAAGGTCAATGGTTCAAACACCACCTGAAAAACGCCAAACAGCTCAAATCTACAGACACTCGTCTTTTCCTCACAAATGTGAATCTTGTTCAAGAACACCGGGCTTTAGTGACGACGATCAGAAACACCCTCTCGAGTTTACAGAAAGTGCACAGTGCTTGTCAGGACAATATGCTGCCATGCACGAGGACTCCGGAAGAAACCAGTGGTGTGTATTTTTTCCTCATCATCATGTGGTAAAACTTTCCATCCACCATTGGAGGGACGGTGGAAACAGCCATCCCAAACAAGCTGCTCGTTACTTACGCAGCTAAGCATGCACGTTATCAGCTACATAGGTGCTGTGAATGTGATCGAGCTGGAGATACATTTACGTGCACAGAGACAGAGACGGTGTAGAAATGAGCGGGGATGCACATGCACTTCCTCGTTTGAGCCTGGTTTCAGCACTAGGGATAGCGTCCTAACCCGATGAAATGCATTGAAACATCCGCCGCAAAGCGTCCATTTACCTCCGTCCGGCGACTGGTTGAAATCCTCCTCACACACTCACACACCAAGCACAGGGATCAGAGAGCTGCAGCGAAGTTATCCTGCAGCGGGCAACAGCTAATCGAACTGCTTGTCCCTCCTCGCATCTCCGGCTCCTGGGGCTGGGAAAAGAAGGACGTCCTTGGTGCTGCTTCTTCCTGCACACACACACTCACACACACTCACGGAGAGAGAAAGAGGAGGGGTGTAGTGGTGGTTTGTGGATGGAGAAGCAGCTGCCGTTCACACCGTTTTGGAGAAGGAGCGACAGAAGGGATGGAGAGAGAAAGTCCCACTAACCTGTCCGACAGAGTGATCAATTACTGAGTCCACTGACGTCCTAAAGCCAGCCATCTGTCTCTGAGACGGGGAGAGATTTCACTTAATACGGTAGTGCAGAATTAAGCGGGAAAATGATGGGTGTGGGGTAAACATCTCTTTGTCTTGTGTAATGTGACACAAATCTGTTAGCATACAGGAGACGTGATGGGAAGATCATGGTGTTCCTTTCTATAGGGAATTCCCGTGTGTGCCTTTTTACTACACCATATTGCAATTGCCTATGTGAGTGGTTACATCATTATATTATTCTAGACAGCAGGATAAAAGGATAAGTGGAGTAAACAGACAGTTTTAGGGGCTCGGGTAAAATGAACAAAGAGGCAACTCACCCTGATAGCTGGTAAGATGCGTTGCCTTTAATCATCCTTGTATCCAACAAATACAATTCCCATACAATTACACCGAATACTCAATTATATGTTCAGGCAAACACATTTTACGACCGGATTATGTTTGCAGTTCTCTAAATACATGATTGAAAAAAAAAAAAAGGCTTTGTTAGGTTTTTTTTTATATCATGGTTTAGCAAAACACTATGCAAAAAAGTTGATGTACAGTAATGACGTGATCAAATGGTGTATGGACTACTTTAAGCCTTGAGTTACTGTTTTGGCATTTTATTGTCTTTTTCGCAACCAACAATAAAACATGAGGGAGAGTTAGTTACAACCTAATGCTCAAGACATTATAGGTTGACCAATATGTTAATGTGAAATTTCATAAACTGAAAGCACAATGTGAAAGGGTAACATTTGTAAGAGGAAACACAGAAAGCAACCATACTGGATAATGCCCGGCGTGTAGCGATCTGTCATTCACAAAGTAGTCCCACCCCCAACGTCAATGTGACTTAAAATGGGGCCATAAGTTGCACAATGAACACCATGCTGTTTTGAAGAAGACTTGAAACTACATTGAGACCATAAACTCAACAGGAAAATGTTTACTGAGGTGTTAAATCAATTGAGAAGAAGGGTCATTTTCTTGTAGACTTCTACACAACCTGACATGAGTACAACCAGTCGAGTCAACACACTCTGGACGCCACGGACACTGACCAAACATCGCTATTGGACGCTTAGGGAGTGAGAGTGTGTTGGTCGAGTCGCCTCCTGCTGGATATCGGAGGAATTGCAAGTCCAGGACTCATCCGCATTGGCATCACTTTTTGTTACGTCTTTGAATTTACTGGAAGTCATTAAACGGAAATCAATATTCACATTTGGTTTCACACAAGATACCATCTACACTTTTCAGACAAACTGTATTCTTACAGCATTCAACAGCAAGTCTAGTGTTTGTTATAATATTATTACAGTCTAACACCCCTATAAGAAAATGGGTCTGATTTAATTGGGAAGTTGTCCACATGTGTCTTTGTGTACGCAACATTCCTGTAAATATAAACAGTTATGTTTACGCATATGAAGTCAGCCTCCACTTGAGTCATAATATATAACGTGATCTTTACGAGGCTCTCGACTGTTGTTGCACATGAAGATCTTTTAATATGTTATAGGGAGTACTACACAGAACGTGAAAGAATTGTGTAATATCTTACGATACGTGGGTCTTCAAAGTGTCTGTGAAACTGACTCATGTTGAGCTGGGAGACGATAACAACTTTAAGAGAAAGAAGTACAAACTGAAACCTGAGTGACGAAGATGTGAGCATGTACCAGCCAGGGGAAGTCTTACACAACATACTTTCACTTGCTTTATAGGGAATAAAGGATCTAAGAGTTTGAACCCTAATAGAAGCTGCAGTAAGTGAGGATATCTCGGCCTTAGCTGGATCATTTTTCCTACAAAATCCTTTGGACAAATGTTTAGAAAATGAAGGTGTAAGGATTCAACACAAAAAGAGAACATTCCCAATGTCCTCGCTTTGACAAATTGTCATTGCTGCATTGTTATGGTTGCTTAGTATACACTTCACTCATTCACTCAAGCTTGTACATTATGTCTCTTATTATTTGGCCAGCAATGTGATCTGGAAGGAGATAATGACAAGAAAATATTCAGCCTCCAGTAAATTGTGGAGCATTTTGTTCACAATCTGAATGCCTGAACCACAAACAACTCTGACGGCACTTTCATGAAAACATGTTTACTTTTGGGTCCGTGCAGTTTCGATGGAAACAAGCCTTGTTTTTTTCAAATACTGGATGTAGTCTATGTTCATATTTTACCTTAGGACAGATACATGTATTGTACCTTCAACAGCTTTACACTGCACTCTTTAATTTAACATACTATAACACACTGTCATATATCATGCATACACTATGTACCGACCTGTTTCACCACTTACTAGATGCTATATCAAGATTCAAACCCAGCATACAATGTGTAAGGCTACTCCATCACAACAAATACAAACATGGTCATCATGTAATAAGAAAAGGGTAAAACGCAAACGGTTGCTCGACCCTGATCTTGATTCCTTGCAGAAATGGGTTTTCTTATGGAATATTTCATATACATAAACATGACGAATGAATTATTTTGAGAAATAAAATCAGACTTTCTTTAGCACAAACATCATAGAAGCAGGTTATTTAAAAAAAAAAGAAAAGGGTATTATCTTACACATAGAATCAGCCCTGTACCGATGTTTATTCCATAATGCTACTTAGCCCTTTGTGTTCACACTTCATTATATGTGTCCCTATCAGTGTCTTGCGTGCTGGGAGGTTTTAAACTGTAAGGCTGTTTCAGTATTCAACTTTATCCTGGTAGAAATTGTGTTCTGCAAATGTATGCAAAGCTGTGACACTAACATTTCCCATCCTACACCCTTCGAGCTGTATCTCATTTAGCATCCCATTCAGCACACACTGATGCTCTCTGGTTGGCATGATTTGTATGTAAAACCGTGCCAATTTGAGGCCCTTCACCATTCAGCTGTGTAACAGGGACTTGACATGTTTCCTGGAATTAGGCGGCACGTAGAGATTTTTGATCCCCCCTCTCATTTTATCTCCACCGTTCATTTCATTTGAGGAGTGACTGTGTGCCAAACTCCGGTAATTAGACTTCCTCCTCCCTCCACCGGGGAATTCTCCCCAAATACTGAAGCTCAGACGAGGAACAGCTAGGACATTTCAAAACATGTTTCTGCTTGGTGTTACATGCAACTGCACATTTAAAGTTTAAAGATAAAGATAAAGATAAACAGATTATTTTCATAATAGCAGGACATATTATGCTAATGTTCAGGTGTATATCAGTATGTAGTGTCTCTACTTTAAAGAGTCCTCTCCTGCTGATGTTCAGGTGTATATCAGTATGTAGTGTCTCTACTTTAAAGAGTCCTCTCCTGCTGATGTTCAGGTGTATATCAGTATGTAGTGTCTCTACTTTAAAGAGTCCTCTCCTGCTGATGTTCAGGTGTATATCAGTATGTAGTGTCTCTACTTTAAGAGTCCTCTCCTGCTGATGTTCAGGTGTATATCAGTATGTAGTGTCTCTACTTTAAAGAGTCCTCTCCTGCTGATGTTCAGGTGTATATCAGTATGTAGTGTCTCTACTTTAAAGAGTCCTCTCCTGCTGATGTTCAGGTGTGTATCAGTATGTAGTGTCTCTACTTTAAAGGAGTCCTCTCCTGCTGATGTTCAGGTGTATATCAGTATGTAGTGTCTCTACTTTAAAGAGTCCTCTCCTGCTGATGTTCAGGTGTATATCAGTATGTAGTGTCTCTACTTTAAAGAGTCCTCTCTTGCTGATGTTCAGGTGTGTATCAGTATGTAGTGTCTCTACTTTAAAGAGTCCTCTCCTGCTGATGTTCAGGTGTATATCAGTATGTAGTGTCTCTACTTTAAAGAGTACTCTCCTGCTGATGTTCAGGTGTATATCAGTATGTAGTGTCTCTACTTTAAAGAGTCCTCTCCTGCTGATGTTCAGGTGTATATCAGTATGTAGTGTCTCTACTTTAAAGAGTCCTCTCCTGCTGATGTTCAGGTGTATATCAGTATGTAGTGTCTCTACTTAAAGAGTCCTCTCCTGCTGATGTTCAGGTGTATATCAGTATGTAGTGTCTCTACTTTAAAGAGTCCTCTCCTGCTGAAGTTCAGGTGTATATCAGTATGTAGTGTCTCTACTTTAAAGAGTCCTCTCCTGCTGATGTTCAGGTGTATATCAGTATGTAGTGTCTCTACTTTAAAGAGTCCTCTCCTGCTGATGTTCAGGTGTATATCAGTATGTAGTGTCTCTACTTTAAAGAGTCCTCTCCTGCTAATGTCCAGGTGTATATCAGTATTTAGTGTCTTTACTTTAAAGAGTCCTCTCCTGCTGATCTTCAGGTGTGTCACAATTCACATGTTATGTCACGCTTGTAGTTTTGTCTGTGTTGGTGTTTTTCTTGTCTTTGGGTTTCCTGTCTTATTGTGTAAAGTGTTCACCCCCGTTTCCTGCCTGTCTGCTTTCTGTCTGTTTCCCTCCCTGATTACCCGATTGTGTTCACCTGTTGTCCTTGTGTTTCTCCTCCCCTGCCCGGCTGTTTCTCATTGTCATGATTACCCCTTCTTGTATTTAGTCTTGTCTCTGGCTGTGTTCAGTGTTGGGTCGTTGTTTGTTGGTGACGGAGTTCACCGGTGAGTGTTCTGTTCTGTATTTGTCATTTATCCTTGGAATAAAGGGTTTTCTCAAAAGTTATCTGCATTTGGGTCCTGCTTCCTTCACTCACCCGTGACAGAATGACCCAACCTGAAATGGACCCAGCAGATGACCCTTTTGAGGTGGAGCTGCAACAGTTTTCTTTTCCTTTGGAATGTTGCCACGATTGGTGGAAGGAAGCGTCCAGTGTTCGGCTGAAGGAGGCCGCCCTGGTAGAGGCGCACCGGTTGGCGATGGAGAAGCCCGACTTGGTGGAATTCTTACCTGACTGGATGTTGGACTTCCTCTGGAGGTGTGAGTTCCAGCCTGCTGACTACAGACGTCTCGGAGTGTTCCGTCTGGAGTCAACCTCTGCTTCTTCCCCAGTTCCTGCTCCTATTCATGAGTCTTATGCTGGAACTCGTCAGGCTTATGGAGGCCCACGGAGTATTCAGGCGGCTGCTAAGAGGAGTCGTCGCAAGGCCAGACAAGGAGCCCGGGCCCCAGCAGCCATGGTCCCAGTACAGGCGCCAGCAGCCATGGTTCCAGCCTCAGTCCTGGCCCCAGCAGCCACGGTTCCGGCCCCAGCAGCCACGGTTTCGGCCCCAGCAGCCATGGTTCCTGCCCCAGTGCAGGCTCCCGCAGCCATGTTTCGGCTCCGAGTCCGCCCCACACAGTCATGATCCGGGCTCCAGAGCTGGATCATACAGCCATGTTTCCGGCTCCAGGGCCGGCCCCAGCGGCTATGGTCCCGGCTCCAGGAGCGCCCTATACGGCCGTGTTTCCGGCGTCGAAGCTGGAGCTTATAGACCGGATTCTGGCTTCAGCAGCCATGTTTCTGGCTGCTATTCCGGTCCCTGCAGCCAGGGTTTCGGCCCCAGTTCTGGTCCCAGCAGCCATGGTCCCGACCCCAGCTGCCTTGGTTCCAGACCCGGATCTGGTCCCGGCTGCCACGGTCCCATCTCGGGTTCCCTCCTCTGGTTCCTCCTCGAGTCCCCTCTCTAGTTTCCCTCTCGAGGTTCCCTTCTCTAGTTACTCTTCTAGTCCCTCCTCTAGTCTCTCCTCTAGTCCCCTCTTTAGTCTCTGTTCGAGTCCCCTCTCTGTTTCCATCTCAAGTCCCCCCTCGAGTCCCCCCTCGAGTCCCCTCTCGAGTTCCCTCCTTTAGGCCCTCCTCTAGTCCCTCCTCGAGTCCCCTCTCTAGTTCCCCTCTCGAGTTCCCTTCTTTAGTTACTCCTCTAGTCCCTCCTCTAGTTTCTCCTCTAGTCCCCTCTGTAGTCCCTTCTCGAGTCCCCTCTCTGTTTCCATCTCTAGTTCCCTCTCGAGTTCCCTCCTTTAGTCCCTCCTCGAGTCCCCTCTCTAGCTTCCCTCTCGAGTTCCCTTCTTTAGTTACTCATCTAGTCTCTCCTCTAGTCCCCTCTTTAGTCTCTGTTCGAGTCCCCTCTCTGTTTCCATCTCAAGTTCCCTCTCCAGTTCCCCCTCGAGTCCCCCTCTCGAGTTCCCTCCTTTAGTCCCTCCTTTAGGCCCTCTAGTCCCTCCTCGGGTCCCCTCTCTAGTTCCCCTCTCGAGTTCCCTTCCCTAGTTACTCCTCTAGTCCCCTCTGTAGTCCCTTCTCGAGTTCCCTCTCTGTTCCCCCTCGAGTCCCCTCTCCAGTTCCCCCTCGAGTCCCCTCTCGAGTTCCCTCCTCTGGTCCCTCCTCTGGTCCCTCCTCGAGTCCCCCTCTTTAGTTCCCCTCTCAATCCCTCTCGTGTTCCCTTCTCTAGTCCCCTCTGGAGTCCCCTCTCCAGTCTCCTCTCGAGTCCCCTCTCAAGTCTCCGCTCGAGTTCCCTCTCCATTCCCTATTCAAGCCCCTACGCAAGTGTTTGGAGGTCCCGCCGTCTACTCCCCTGCCGGGGGTCCTGCCAACCCGGTGTCCTGTGCCGTTGGAGGTCCCGCAGAATACTCTTCTGCCGGGGGTCCTGCCAACCCTGTGTCCTTGTCGTTGGAGGTCCCGCCGTCTACTCCCCTGCCGGGGGTCCTGCCAACCCTTTCCCTGTCCGTTGGAGGTCCCGCAGAATACTCTGCCGGGGGTCCTGCCAACCCTTTCTCCTGTCCGTTGGAGGTCCCGCCGTCTACTCCCCTGCCGGGGGTCCTGCCAACCCTGTGTCCTGTGCCGTTGGAGGTCCCGCCGTCTACTCCCCTGCCGGGGGTCCTGCCAACCCTGTGTCCTGTGTCGTTGGAGGTCCCGCCGTCTACTCCCCTGCCGGGGGTCCTGCCACCCTGTGTCCTGTCCGTTGGAGGTCCCGCCGTCTACTCCCCCCTGCCAACCCTGTGTCCTGTGCCGTTGGAGGTCCCGCCGTCTACTCCCTGCCGGGGGTCCTGCCAACCCGTGTCCTGTGTCGTTGGAGGTCCCGCCGTCTACTCCCCTGCCGGGGGTCCTGCCAACCCTTTCCTGTCCCGTTGGAGGTCCCGCAGAATACTCTTCTGCCGGGGGTCCTGCCAACCTGTGTCCTGTCCGTTGGAGGTCCCGCCGTCTACTCCCCTGCCGGGGGTCCTGCCAACCCTTTCTCCTGTCCTTGGAGGTCCCGCCGTCTCTCTGCCGGGGGTCCTGCCAGCTCTGTGTCCTGTGCCGTTGGAGGTCCCGCCGTCTACTCCCCTGCCGGGGGTCCTGCCAGCCCTGTGTCCTGTGCCGTTGGAGGTCCCGCCGTCTACTCCCCTGCCGGGGGTCCTGCCAGCTCTGTGTCCTGTGCCGTTGGAGGTCCCGCCGTCTACTCCCCTGCCGGGGGTCCTGCCAACCTGTGTCCTGTGCCGTTGGAGGTCCCGCCGTACTCCCCTGCCGGGGGTCCTGCCAACCCTTGTCCTGTGTCGTTGGAGGTCCCGCCGTCTACTCCTGCCGGGGGTCCTGCCAACCCTATATCCCGTGCCGTTGGAGGTTCTACCGGGGCCCTGCCAGCCCCATGTCCATCACCGGTCTCGCCGGGGTTCCTGCCAACTCCTGGTCCTTTTCCGTGGGGGATCCTGCCGAAGCCTGTCCGACCGGCTCCGGTTTCTGTCCGGCCGACACCGGGTCCTGCCCGATCTCCGGAACTGGCCCATCAGCGCTTTCCTGCCCGGCCTCCTGATCCTGTCCGGTCGACACCGGCTCGAGCCCGGCCCCCTGAGAGCCGCGTCTTCGCCCTCGAGCCCGGCCCCCTGAGAGCCGCGGTCTTCTTCGCCCTCGCCCCCCCCCCCCTCTTCTCCCCTCGAGCCCCCCCCTGAGAGCCGCGGTCTTCGCCCTCGTGCCCGGCCCCCTGAGAGCTGCGGTCTTCGCCCTCGGGCCCGACCCCCTGACTCTTCCTGCCGTTGCCTTCGCCCTCGGACCCGGGTCCCTGACTCTTCCTGCCGCTGCCTTCGGTCCTCCATGGTCCCCCCCTTGGACTCTGTTTTGACCCTGGGCCGTCCGCCCGAGACCCCTTCCTGGTTCTCGGCCTTGTCCCCGGGCAGTCCGCCCGAATCCCCTTTTTGGACTGTACCTTGCCCCTCGGGCCGTCCGCCCGTGACCCCTTCCTGGTCCTCCGCTGTGTTCCTGGGCTGTCAGCCCAAGACCCGTCCTCCGGACCCCCTCCGCCCACCCTGCTTGGGGTTTTGGACTTTTTTGTTTTTTTTTTAGGGACGTCTGGAATCCGTCCCTTGAGGGGGGGTTCTGTCACAATTCACATGTTATGTCACGTTGTAGTTTTGTCGGTGTTGGTGTTTTTCTTGTCTTTAGGTTTCCTGTCTTATTGTGTTAAGTGTTCACCCCCGTTTCCTGCCTGTCTGCTTTCTGTCTGTTTCCCTCCCTGATTACCCGATTGTGTTCACCTGTTGTCCTTGTGTTTCTCCTCCCCTGCCCGGCTGTTTCTCGTTGTCATGATTACCCCTTCTTGTATTTAGTCTTGTCTCTGTCTGTGTTGGGTCATTGTTTGTTGGTGACGGAGTTCACCGGAGAGTGTTCTGTTCTGTATTTGTCATTTATCCTTGAATAAAGGGTTTCTCAAAGTTATCTGCATTTGGGTCCTGCTTCCTTCACTCACCCGTGACAAGGTGTATATCAGTATGTAGTGTCTCTACTTTAAAGAGTCCTCTCCTGCTGATGTTCAGTGTATATCAGTAGTAGTGTCTCTACTTTAAAGAGTCCTCTCCTGCTGATGTTCAGGTGTATATCAGTATGTAGTGTCTCTACTTTAAAGAGTCCACTCTCCTGCTGATGTTCAGGTGTATATCAGTATGTAGTGTCTCTACTTTAAAGAGTCCTCTCCTGCTGATGTTCAGGTGTATATCAGTATGTAGTGTCTCTACTTAAAGAGTCCTCTCCTGCTGATGTTCAGGTGTATATCAGTATGTAGTGTCTCTACTTTAAAGAGTCCTCTCCTGCTGATGTTCAGGTGTATATCAGTATGTAGTGTCTCTACTTTAAAGAGTCCTCTCCTGCTGATTTTCAGGTGTATATCAGTATGTAGTGTCTACTTTAAAGAGTCCTCTCGTGCTGATGTTCAGGAGTGTATCAGTCTGTCGTGGCTACTTTAAAGAGTCCTCTGCTGCTGATGTTCAGGTGTAAGAGTCAGGCGATGGCATATGATTAATTATGTTCAATTGTAGGGAAATTGTGTTTAATATTTAAACCCCAACCCATTGTTTCACGTTCCCCCTCCTCCTTTCACTTGAGTGGACATTATAATCTATTAGATATGAAGGACATTTCTAAACATAAGGACATTTGGCCGAAACGTCCTTAAAAACAGGTATTTACTAATTCCACTAATCCACTAATTGTATACAATTAGTGGATCTTGTGATAAGAAATTGTTATAAAATCCATGTGTAAGTTGTTAGACGATAGAGCAAATGAAAAAAGCCTGTTTGAATAGAGTTATCAGTAGAAATCTTGACTTGATTCTGTAGTCAAGTCAAGTCAACCTTATTGTCAATCTCAAAATATGTTTGTACACACAGAAAGATTGAAGGTCCCGAGGTATAAAATAACACATTCAAATACAAGAACACTCAATAATTACAAAAAAACACAAAATAACCGATAATAAATAGCTGCAGACTACAGTATTGTTGCTACATATTTCCTCTGAGTTGCTATTGGCTGAATCGGAGGTCGTCTGCGTTCACACCATCAGCCTGACAGGGCTATTGATCAGGAGCTGGGGTCAATAGCAACTCACAGTGAATGTTTTTTAAGGCAGTTTATGTCATCGCAGTATTGCATTACCATTGTGACTCTGTGTCTTCTGATCAATGCTATCGGTCAATTAGAGCAGTGTTTCTCAAACCTTTTCATACCAAGGACTACCAATAAAAAAACACTCGCGGACCACCTAACTCCACAAATATAAAAAAACACTTGTTTTTCTAGAACAGATTACAAATCGCCTGAAAATGGTACAAACAAGTGGCAACATGTGTGATGAAGGTGTTGCGCTGGGCTATTTCATGCAATCGAAAGTGAAACTTAACCTCACTCCATTGCGGAGATATTCCCGCGAGGTGCGGAAAACTTAAATATATTATTTATTTCAAATATGAAATGTTACCAATACTCACGGACCACTAGGGGGCGCTCACGGACCACCAGTGGTCCGCGGACCACACTTTGAGAAGCACTGAATTAGATTATATGACCCTTAAGTGTTTAGTCAAATGTTATGGATTATGCTGCTGGTGTGAAGAAAGGTATACAAAAAGAAAATGTTAGTATTTATTCTTTGCTGTGATTGAAGAAACCTTCACTTCCATCACAGTTAAGAATATCTGGTGCTTTGTCATTAATAGAAAGGCGCAGGAATGAGTCTCACAACCCGGACATTATTTAGCATTTCACAACTACTGGTTCCCTCGTCTCAAAGTATATGTTTTTTAAATGTTTGGTAACACGCCTGACATAAGGTCTGTGTTTCACACAAGCTTAAAAGATTTTAATGTTTAGTTCTACGACATAAAATATGTCAGTAAATACCACACTGGTGAATTTATAAACAGTGGTTGCTAACAAGTGTCTAAATGAGACGACTAAACGTCATCACGCCCAACATTAGCCGCCTTTAGCTTAGCGGTGGTGACGTGAAGTCAAGTGACCGTAATGTGGTTCCTTATAGTATAACATTAGCCTTTTACTTATCTTACTTTCTTTACTATACCGAGATCCAATGGAAACATCCCATTGCTTTTAGAGGGAGCCCTTGCTAAACTTATAAGCTATGCTATTCCATGGCATGCGCATCTTTCTATGCTCGGGTTATGTTGTGTACCAAACACCTGAATGGTACCCTGAAAAACGCTCCTGTCTGTCCACTGTTGTAGTTTTCTGGGGGTTCCTTTGGTAGAAATGAACATTCTTGTCCATGAAAAAATACGACAGTAAACTTTTTACCTTCAAACTTACAGAAGTTCGACACAAATACATTGCAACTTTTGTTCATATGTCCCAGCTTTACCTTCAACCTTGCCTGACGCAATATCCCTGGGAACTGAGTAAAAGCAGAAACAGAATGAAAACTTTATTTATTTCTTAAATCCCTTTTGTTGCAAGAACTGAGCAGAAAAAAGACACCACACCATCTCTAACACACTCACTCCCCTGACATCTTGTTAATTCCCACTATAATGCACGATATGCTTCTTTCACGCTGGCTGTGTCTTGTCTCCTCACACACGCACGCACGCACACACGCACACACACACACACACACACACACACACACACACACACACACACACACACACACACACACACACACACACACACACACACACACACACACACACACACACACCACACACACACACACACACACACACACACACACACACACACACACACACACACACACACACACACACAAGTTGGTAGCCTCTGGTTATCAGTGCATGAGGAACAGGGACATCAGAGGATCCCTGCTGACCTGGTCTGTGAGTTTCAGTGTGGAGGTGGTATGTTACATGTATTCCCCTGTGACTGCGCTCAGGTCACTGATTTCCCCGAGGATAATATGTATGGGTAACCTTGGAGCTGTTGTTAATCCCCAGATAGGTGATAAAGTCCCTTTAATGTGACTGTGGGGCCTGGGGTAATATGATTACTTGAACTACACGCTCACACAACATAAATCAGTTAATAATATGGCAAGATTCGGAGCTGACGAGCAGTGTCATGAAGGTCGTACTATGTAAGGGATAAAACGCCGCTCCTCCGCTCCCTCCACTGGCTTCCGGTAACCGCTAGAATCCACTTCAAGACACTGGTACTTGCGTACCATGCTGCGAATGGATCTGGCCCTTCCCTACATCAGGACATGGTTAAACCGTACATCCCAGCACGTGCACTCCGCTCTGCATCAACCAAACGGACTCGCTGCACCCTCGCTGGCGAAGGGGACCCAGTTCCCATCAGCAAAAACACGTGGGTTTTGCTATCCTGGCTCCAAGATGGTGGAATGAGCTCCCATTGACATCAGGACAGCAGAAAGCTACACACCTTCCGGCGCAGACTGAACACTCATCTCTTCGACTCCACTTCGAGCGATAGAACTACTAACAAAGCACTTATATACTAAAAAGGACTGGCTTATCTAAAGCCAGTTGAGTAGCACTTGAAATGTTTTTGCTCTATGAAGCCTGATGTACTTTATGATTCTGTTTTCTTCAAGTTTGGTCGAACGCACTTATTGTAAGTCGCTTTGGATAAAAGCGTCAGCTAAATGTAATGTAATGATGTAATAAAATGCAGCGAGGCGGACATAAGTGAAAAATAACAGGGTGTTCAGCAGACGGATGCAAAGGTGTTTTCCCACTAGTTACACGGCTGAATACTAAATAAACCAACAACTTAACTCCACATTTAAAATGATCCCATTGTTTCAGTGGCATCAACGACTGGAACTGTGCATAAGAAAAGTAACTTATATACTAATATATAGCTATAATAGCACTAATCGAGGTTTTCTGTAACCGTTCAGCCAGTCTTTAGTGTGTGTCTCCCCATCTCTCTCTTCTTCTGCTGTTCCCCTTTAGTGTGTACTTTCTGTCTGTCTTCTTCTGCTGTTCCCTTGAGTGTTTACTTCCTGTCTGTCTTCTTCTGCTGTTCCCTTGAGTGTGTACTTTCTGTCTGTCTTCTTCTGCTGTTCCCTTTAGTGTTTACTTCCTGTCTGTCTTCTTCTGCTGTTCCCTTTAGTGTTTACTTCCTGTCTGTCTTCTTCTGCTGTTCCCTTTAGTGTTGACTTCCTGTCTGTCTTCTTCTGTTGTTCCCTTTAGTGTTTACTTCCTGTCTGTCTCCTTCTGTTGTTCCCTTTAGTGTTTACTTCCTGTCTGTCTTCTTCTGTTGTTCCCTTTAGTGTTTACTTCCTGTCTGTCTTCTTCTGCTGTTCCCTTTAGTGTTTTACTTCCTGTCTGTCTTCTTCTGCTGTTCCCTTTAGTGTTTACCTTCTGTCTGTCTTCTTATGTTGATTTCTCTGACGCCCAGCGCTGTGTCAAGGTAAGGTACGTTTATTTATATAGCAAATAATTATTCAAGAAGCATTCCACAGTGTTTCTGACGGAGGAAACTAATGTTTGTAGTCCATAGCTGACGTTAATCAACCAGAATTATTTGTGTGGATTGATATGACTGCACATAGTCCCTTGATATTGCCTAGCAACAGTGTGTTTGCCAAAAAATAACAACCTCTGGAATGTCCAATTGACCAATAAGAATGTATAATAATCAACTTAGCAGTGTGTCACCTGATTTAAAAGTACATTTTAAGAATATATGTGTGTAGTTTTCGGGTAAGTCTAGTTTTAAAAAGACATATCTAAATCAAAAGGACTGAATAAGAACAGAAATACAATTTTGATGCCGTATTTTTGTCATCTGTTTCAGTTTGCAGACTATTATCTGAAGTAATAGTGCAGATTCAAATTAAT
Organism: Pseudochaenichthys georgianus; assembly: GCF_902827115.2. NCBI lineage: Eukaryota > Metazoa > Chordata > Actinopteri > Perciformes > Channichthyidae > Pseudochaenichthys > Pseudochaenichthys georgianus. The sequence goes on along the minus strand of NC_047512.1, from coordinate 5,275,854 downwards.
TCCATTATAATTGCTCATACTAAACAAACAAATTGTAGCTATAATTGTATTGCTTTCATCTACCAGGCTACACACTTACACAAGATGGAACATCAATAGACTATCCAACTCAAGCCTAAAGTCAATATAGAGAAAACTGTTACTAAAGATAATAATCATATTAATCATTGCTGTGTCAGTCCCTTTGGTGTTGTTGCTTTTTATTATAACGTGTAATCTTTAAGGAGCTGAAGCTTTATTAATACGCATTCAGTGACTGCGCTGGCATTATGACATTTCTCACCGTGATGTTCTGCTTTTGGATTTCATATTAAAAACAAATTGAGGCTTCGTATGCCATCCAAAGGCCTCGTTTTGATACGGACATCCCAGTTTTCAGAGAACCAATCCAATTCATTTTGTGCACTACATACTGATATACACCAGAACATCAGCAGGAGAGGACTCTTTAAAGTAGAGACACTACATACTGATATACACCCTGAACATACAGCAGGAGAGGACTCTTTAAAGTAGAGACACTACATACTGATATACACCTGAACATCAGCAGGAGAGGACTCTTTAAAGTAGAGACACTACATACTGATATACACCTGAACATCAGCAGGAGAGGACTCTTTAAAGTAGATACACTACATACTGATATACACCTGAACAATACAGACAGGATAGGACTCTTTAAAGTAGAGACACTACATAATGATATACACCTGACCATCAGCAGGAGAGGACTCTTTAAAGTAGAAGACACCACATACTGATATACACCCTGAACATCAGCAGGAGAGAACTCTTTAAAGTAGAGACACTACATACGGATATACACCTGAACATCAGCAGGAGAGGACTCTTTAAAGTAGAGACACTACATACTGATATACACCCTGAACATCAGCAGGAGAGGACTCTTTAAAGTAGATACACTACATACGGATATACACCTGAACTTCAGCAGGAGAGGACTCTTTAAAGTAGATACACTACATACGGATATACACCTGAACTTCAGCAGGAGAGGACTCTTTAAAGTAGAGACACTACATACTGATATACACCTGAACATCAGCAGGAGAGGACTCTTTAAAGTAGAGACACTACATACTGATATACACCTGAACATCAGCAGGAGAGGACTCTTTAAAGTAGAGACACTACATACTGATATACACCTGAGCATCAGCAGGAGAGGGCTCCTTTAACAAAACTCCCAGTCTTTCATATCGATTCAGTATATATGCACTTTATCTTTTGTTGGTTGTGTGTAGTGTAGTGTGTCCCTTCTGAAGTATTATAGTTGTTAAATTAACGATAGATAACGATCTTTAAATAGGAATCAAAACCGGTTCTTATACATGCTTCACAAATGTGTCCTTATCTGTATCTACTCAGAGGTCATATGGACTGTCAGTTTAAGAAGCCCAGTGACACAGAAAAGCTACCTCTCATGCCAAAAAAATCCATTCTCCTTTCCTTTCACTATTTCTGGGTAAAAAAAATTTGATCTTGCCCATTTGTGAAATTATCCATTCAGTTACCGATCAAACTATGACAAATGTGCAGGGATGGTTTTAATAATGCATAGGCCTTGATCATTAGTTTCCATTATCATCTATTCTTTTTCTTGTATTTTGGGCCATGCGGTAGCGTCTGTTAATGATGAGGAAATGAATCTGGGTAATAATGTTTCTGGGAAGGAAATGGGCTGCTGGAATACATCTTGGCGTTGGGGAGGGTGTCGGTTTGATTCACATGTGAACGGAGGACAGATGAGATGCATCGTGACAGAGAGGGGAAGAGTCGGCGGAAAGCAGAGGAAACAACATCAACGGGGATCAAAGTTCACTTACATGTGACGGCTGACATGCACAAAACCAGATCATTGCATTTATACATGCAAAACAATTATAATAAAGAAAACATACATTGAAAAGCTGCTGTATTGTGAACAGTGACCATGGAAGAAGTCATGTTGCACTAATACGTCGCGAATGATACTGTTAATTACATGTTTTATTCAGAAATGTATCATCGTTTTTCCAAACTTCAGTCAAACTCTCTGATGTTGTTTTGGATGGGTGGGGAGCATGAGTTAATTTACCGTAAAAGAACATCTTGTATCCAAAAAAAGATGCAACATAATGGTCCGGAAAGCTCCATCGGGGTGAGAAGAAAAAGACATGACATGCAATGGTGTTGTTCCAAACTGAGGAAGTGATGACACTTTTAAGATTCAGAGAAGGCCATGAAGGTCTTTGACTACTTACAGATCATCTTTGTGGAACACAGAAATATCAAAGTCTAGTATGTTGTAGAAAGGATGAAGCCGGTAATTAAAAAGTCCTTAAACCTTCATCTACTCTAAAGGCAAGCGGTGTCAAATCCGGCCCGCGGACTATATATTATGTGGCCCACAAGAGCTCGGAAAGCATATAATATGTTTATCATACGGTTGAATGCCGCTTGACAGAAGCAGGTTGTCCATTAACTACATGTCCCACAATGCATCTCATTTGTTGACATGCACACTGACGAGACTTGCAATTATTTGCCCTGGACTTTAGTTATTACCCTATCCAATAATAATCCAATGCAGAGGCAATAATGTAATATAAGACATTATTTTATATATATATTAAATATGTATATATGTATTTATATATAGTCTTAAAGTTTTGAACTGGCTTTTAATACTAGTTGAACATAACATTTTGATATGTGTTTTTATATGTTTCCAGTCATTTTTATTATTGTTTTATTATTTTACTCCTATTTTATATGTGTTCCCGGTTAACTGAGGCTGTTTTAAATGTGCAATATAAATAAATAAAGATTGAGATTGAAAGTTGAGAGTGCAATGCTAATGTGGCCCACGATGAAATTGAGTTTGAGACCCCTGATCTAAAGGGTCAAACATCCTGCTTGTGTTCAGGTGAGATGTTGAGCCTTAAGTTGGTGTTCTTAAATCACGCAACAAGAAACCTTCCCAACAGAGACAAAGATGAATAAATAAAGGACTTTGAAACTAATTGATTTATTGAGTTTTACAAAAAGATATATCAGATCATATACATGCTTTTACTGGAGCGTTAAATCATAAAAATCTGCGCGTGCATGACTGATTTTCTTAGTGCACACGTTCACCATTGTATGAAATGTTACTATCATTTACATTTATATCTTGTACTTTACACACAGTTCCCTCCAACCTTACATATTTAACTTTATTCAGTTATTGGAAACTTTGTGATGTCTGTAAACGTTTAAGAATAATTTGTAGCTGCACAGCATGAGTTAGTGATGAATGCCCCCCACTGGCAGGTCTGAGGGGTTTAAGAGGTTTTAAAAGGGCATTTGAACACTCAGAGGAAACATGTCACAGTCGTCCGTCCCCGCCCGAGCCATGGAAACACCACTGGGGTCACCCCCCTCTACCATTAAATACAAATTGACTTTTTCCTAAGCAGGTGGGTTAGAGCAGTGCTTCTCAAAGTGTGGTCCGCGGACCACTGGTGGTCCGTGACCGCCCCCTAGTGGTCCGTGCGTATATTGGTAACATTTCACAATTTAAATAAATGTATTTAAGTTTTCCGCACTCTCGCGGGGATATCTCCACAATGGAGCGAGCTTAAGTTTCGCAACACCTTCATCACACATGTTGCCACTTGTTGGTACCATTTTCAGGCGATTTGTAATCTGTTCTAGAAAAATGATGTGTTTTTGGATGTTTGTGGAGTTAGGTGGTCCGCGAGTGTTTTTTTGTATTGGTTAAGTGGTCCTTGGTATGAAGAGGTTTGAGAAACACTGGGTTGAGTATCCCACTTTCCTATTAAGGGTTTTTTCTGTATTCGACTCCAAAGAGTATGATATGTTCAGCCCTTTTGCTCTGGTTCACAAACTTTCCTGGAACCAGCTCACAACCAGAGGATACGCATATATTGATATTTCTACGGGTTGCTTGGAGACACCTTTTCACTCTCTTCCTCTCCTCCACCAGCCACAGCCTTGAGAGGCGTTTGATAGACAACCCGTCCATCCATCTTGTACTGTGTATCCAGGGTAGAGGCCCAGACACGTCCATTTCCCTGACCACATCAACCAGCTCTGATTTCTCACCTCACCCCTAAGAGAGTTGGAGCCACCCCCCACAGTCAAACCCATGTTGGTTGCTTGTATCCGCGATCTTGTGATTTCTGTCACGGACTAACCTTCATGAAGATAGCCCAATTGTTACCATCGTTTATTAGAAGTGTATGAGGGGCGTATAGTTGGATCCTCATGTAGAAGTTAAAGTGAGGGTGTGGTCAAATCTCGTGTTCTTGTGGGAGTCTCTGAATGAGTCCTTTTGTCAAAAAACATATTCTATAACACATAGGTTTGAGCAAGCTCTCTGATTGGTCAATAGGCGTGTTTGATTCCACGATCAAACAACGATCAAATAGAACGTGCCTAATCACAAAGTATCCAGTGGCCTACACACGCCACTAGCCTACCGAAACTCCTTCCATGAGCCTACATCGTGTGGTTTCCATAGCGACGTTTAGCGACACACTGTTATACATTGTCTCTCGTTGGAAATCGGTAGCTACAAAATGTCAGATCTTAAAGTTAACTTTGATTTGTTGGGGGGCCTCAGTATTGATGAATGGTTGGACATGGCCGCAGACAGAAAGATGTGGAGCAACGCGCTTTCTGCCGGTCCGGGACACGCCATGAAACGGCTACTGGAGGAAAGCTCTTCCTATAACGTAGTCCTACCCGTGAACACCACAGCACCACCTGCAAAAAGGTCTGGCATGGAGTTCATGGAGAGCTGTTTCAAGAATTGCACTTTTAATGGCAGCATGAACATCCACCTTCATTCTGAACCCAACATGTTTCCGCACCGTGGACAGCCCGATTTGATTTGTTCCGCTAATCCCACACAGTGATTACTCAGATATTTAAATAGCCTAATTCAAGAATTGTTTTCAATAAATAGTTTTCAATAAATTGGTTAATAATATATTATTTACTATAATTATATCAATAACTGTAAGCGAGGAAGCAGGAGTGTTCGATTGATCGGCTATCGTTACCATGGGAACTACTTTCTAGGAACTACTTTCTGACGGAGATTAACTCAAGCAGAAAGCGTAGGTTTGGGAGCAATTTAGCCCACATTATGAAATTATTTTACGATATTGTTGATTACAATTATAGTTTGTGTTATAGAATCGCTCCAGTACGGAATCGCTCCAGTACGGAATCGCTCCAGTACGGACCTCGGCGCAAGAACAGCCTCTCGTGTATGATTGCTTAAGTCAACGATGCTCCAGAGTTAGATCAGGATGTATGATAATCAAAGGGTTGGCGGCTTGATCCCTAGATTCACAACAGGTGAATCTAGGGATCAAGCCGCCAACCCTTTGATTATCTGTTCCTTCTCTCTGTCTATACCTGTGTACTCTCATGTTCCGATTAACCCAGCTTCATGTTCCGATTAACCCAGCTTCATGTTCCGATTAACCCAGCTTCCCCAAATGTCTTTCTTTTTGGTGTCTATATACGCTGGGATCCGGAGTCATGGATGATCCTGCGGTCCTGTGTCCTGGATCGCGAGCCCTGGATCTTGAGTCGTGGCTGTGGTCCTGGATCATCGGTCCTGGATGGATATCCTCGTGGATTCATCTTCCTATTATACACACATGCATCTCCAAACATTTGGACTACCTATGTTGCAAATGTATTATCTTTTCAATTTACACACGGCATCTATTGCACGTCTGTCCGTCCTGGGAGAGGGATCCCTCCTCTGCTGCTCTCCCTGAGGTTTCTCCCATGTTCCCTTAAACTGTGGGTTTTCTCTGGAAGTGTTTCCTTGTACGATGTGAGGGTCTGAGGACAGAGGGTCTAAGGACAGAGGGTCTAAGGACAGAGGGTCTGAGGACAGAGGCTCTAAGGACAGAGGGTGTCGTATTGTCATACTGATATTCTGTACACACTGTGAAGTCCACTGAGACAAATGTAACATTTGTGATATTGATGTTAAGTCCCCTAAGGTTGAACTCCAAACCGTCTTCTCTACTTTCTCAAATCCATGTCTGCAGTCACATCTCCTGGCAGTGTAAAAAACAATATCTCCCAAATATCCAATTTCGGTAAAGTCCTACGAATCTAGCATTGTGAGAGGAGAGGATTGTTCTCATTTCCCCGACGCTGTGTAAGACTTCGGGGTTCAGTCTGAGTTCAGGAAGTCATGATGAATCAGACATTTCATCATCTGAAGGGAAAACACTTCAGGGAGTCAAACCCAGCAAGACAGGAGAACAAGCTGAACCAAAATAAACATAAGGAAGCTGTGCCGCCGCTTCCTGTCAGTGTTCAGTGAAATGAAAAGTCTTGCCACACTTTGACAAAGTTCTGCAGAATCTTCTCTTAAAAAGAAAGGTTTGCGAATTCGATTTCCAAGTTATGTATATGTCCTTTCGGCATGACGGTGTTCAGTTTCTTTGACAGGGATACATGCTAGTATCTACGTGTGTGAACTGAAATGTCTTTCCTTCCAAACGTGCTAAAGTGAAACAGTTTTCCTGATTGAGTATAATTTAGATAACTTAGATATACTTGAATCATCCCACATTTGAAAATATTCTGTCACAGCAGGAGAAAGTAGGTCACTAAAGAGTACCCAATATAACATACAGAATAAATTAAGCACTCATAGGATATAGGACAATATACATGCATACCTGTTCAACACTGCATTCAATCTCTGACCACCCCCCCTATTTTCTGTTCTGTTTATCTCTTTATGTATTTCTTTGTTATCTATTTTATTTATATTTTGTTTTCTCTTGTCTTTTTTCTCCTCTTAATTCTCTGTCAAAGCGTCTTTGAGTTCCATGAAAAGTGCTATAAAAGTCCCATGTATTATTATTATTATTATTATGCATTACAAAGTGTGCAATCCTGAATCCTGCTGGTCCGCTGCAACTGTTAAATCCAGACTAAAAACGTATCTTTTTGACGCTGCATTTGAGTGAGCTGTTCATATTCATCACATCACATGTCACTTGTTAGATTCTTTTATTCAAAGCGACTTACATACTCAGTGCTGTGGGCAATCCCCCCAGGAGCACTTTGGGGTGAAGTGTCTCAGGGACACAACGACATGCTGACTGCAGTGGGGTTTGAACCTGCGACCTCCTAATCCACACACCACACTGTATGGCTTGTATTCATGTATTTTATACCTGTTGTGTCTATTTTATTATCTTTCCTTTTGAAATGCCTGTTTTGAATTGCCATTTTACAATGTGCTTCTACTGTATTTATTCTTAAATGTCTTTTATTTTGTAAAGCACTTTGGGTTGCTGTGTGCTGAAAGGTGCTATATAAACTTGCCTTGCCTTGCCTTGCCTTGCCTTGCCTTGCCTTGCCTTGCCTTGCCTTGCCTTGCCTTGCCTTGCCTTGCCTTGCCTTGCCTTGCCTTGCCTTGCCTTGCCTTGCCTTGCCTTGCCTTGCCTTGCCTTGCCTTGCCTTGCCTTGCCTTGCCTTGCCTTGCCTGAGCTATATGATTTATCATATCTGTTTTTATCATATCTGTGTCTCTATTTTTACCAAAAAGAAAGAAATCCATTCATGAAATCTACCCTCAGTGTGAATTGGATACAGCAAAGTATTGCGTTGCTTTTTTTCTTGCAATTCTGTGCAATCATGAGAGCACATAGAAACCCCACATGGTTACCCACAATGCATTATGTCTCTTTAGCTTGCACAAGTCTAAAAGAAAAAGCGACGGAAATAAGTTCCACCCTCCCAAAAGCAGGGCTGCGGAGTTTAACAGCTGAGTAAAAATGATAAAAGGCAATCAGCCGCTGGGATTAGAACTGCGAGGAGCTTTTTAACTTCTTGATTGCAGGAAATTCTTTCTCCGCTCCTCACGCGTGCCAGTGTGAGAGCAAAGAGGCTGTCGCTGCGCTGCAGTCGATCTCAGTGGGATACGAGCTGCTGACGGGGGAAGGAAAATGTTTGATCAGGGATGACTTATTTTGGCAGTTTCCCAGAAGAGGACAGAAATAGTCCTGGCAGTCATTAAAGAAGCCAAACTAGCAAACAAATACACTTTTTAGGAACTAATACATGTGGCTATAGCAATGTGTGACATGGTTTTGAGGATAAGGGGAAGTAACCCAATTATTATTATGAAATAACCTGAGGAAAAACGAAAGACAGGAAACTGATTTGTAAAGCCAAAAGATGCTGTTTGATATTTAGATAGCACAAACCAACTCACCAGTTAATTCAAAACTAACATGCAAAGCCTTCAAGGCTCCCAACTCTTCAGCTCCAGCAGTTTAAAGGAGAGTTGTATGCACAGCACGACCCCAGAAAAGCATTCGTCTTGGATACAAAATAACCAGTTCCCCCGTGATGTATTGAGGCACATTTGTCCCCAAGCCAGTTTAATTAAAATAATCAATCTGGAGCACATCGGAGGAGGCCTTTGTTTGCAAGCTAATCCCCTTAAATTGCATTATTTTGAGTTATTAATATGTAATGGTAGCTCGGGTGGCATTTTAGGAAGCCTGTGAGGTCCGCAGGTGTGCACGAGAAACTGTGTTATTTCTAAAGTTAATTTACCAAGTTTGAGAGAATGTTTTAGTGGATTCAAGGTCACAGACTTTCTAAAAAGTTGTTAAACCATGGACTTCAGTTGCTGTCTGCGGACACATGTTGCCTTTTAATGGAAACAAACAAATATTTCCTAAGGTCATCAATTAAACGCTGAAGGCCGTTCGGGGCACTATTCTGCTTTTTGGGGTGTCTCTTTCCTGTAGTGTGTTATATAGATTTGTGTGCATGTAAATGGTCTGAAAGGCTAAAATCCCTGTGTTCCCTGGCTAGGGCTCCAACACATTGTACGTGATAGGCTAAGGGGCGGGACATCTATAAGTAATTGACCAATCACAACAGAGATGACCAGCCAACCAATCAGAGCAGACTGGGCTCTGGTTTCAGACAGATGGTGAAAAGAAGTGCTGCAGCACAGGCAGTATGAGAGAAATAAAGAGCTTTTTGAACATTAAAGCATGGAGACATGTAGAGACACTACATACTGATATACACCTGAACATCAGCTGGAGAGGACTCTTTAAAGTAGAGACACTACATACTGATATACACCTGAACATCAGCTGGAGAGGACTCTTTAAAGTAGAGACACTACATACTGATATACACCTGAACATCAGCTGGAGAGGACTCTTTAAAGTAGAGACACTACATACTGATATACACCTGAACATCAGCTGGAGAGGACTCTTTAAAGTAGAGACACTACATACTGATATACACCTGAACATCATCAGGAGAGGACTCTTTAAAGTAGAGACACTACATACTGATATACACCTGAACATCATCAGGAGAGGACTCTTTAAAGTAGAGACACTACATACTGATATACACCTGAACACCAGCAGGAGAGGACTCTTTAAAGTAGAGACACTACATACTGATATACACCTGAACATCAGCAGGAGAGGACTCTTTAAAGTAGAGACACTACATACTGATATACACCCTGAACATCAGCAGAAGAGGACTCTTTAAAGTAGAGACACTACATACTGATATACACCTGAACATCAGCAGGATAGGACTCTTTAAAGTAGAGACACTACATACTGATATACACCTGAACACCAGCAGGAGAGGACTCTTTAAAGTAGAGACACTCCATACTGATATACACCTGAACACCAGCAGGAGAGGACTCTTTAAAGTAGAGACACTACATGCTGATATACACCATGAACATCAGCAGGAGAGGACTCTTTAAAGTAGAGACACTACACACTGATATACACCTGAACATCAGCAGGAGAGGACTCTTTAAAGTAGAGACACTACATACTGATATACACCAGAACATCAGCAGGAGAGGACTCTTTAAAGTAGAGACACTACATACTGATATACACCAGAACACCAGCAGGAGAGGACTCTTTAAAGTAGAGACACTACATACTGATATACACCCTGAACATCAGCAGGAGAGGACTCTTTAAAGTAGAGACACTACATACTGATATGAACCTGAACATCAGCAGGAGAGGACTCTTTAAAGTAGAGACACTACATACTGATATACACCTGAACATCAGCAGGAGAGGACTCTTTAAAGTAGAGAAACTGCTCTGATATACACCAGAACATCAGCAGGAGAGGACTCTTTAAAGTAGAGACACTACACACTGATATACACCTGAACATCAGCAGGAGAGGACTCTTTAAAGTAGAGACACTACATACTGATATACACGAGAACATCAGCAGGAGAGGACTCTTTAAAGTAGAGACACTACACACTGATATACACCTGGACATCAGCAGGAGAGGACTCTTTAAAGTAGAGACACTACATACTGATATACACCAGAACATCAGCAGGAGAGGACTCTTTAAAGTAGAGACACTACATACTGATACACACCTGAAAATTACCATAATATGTCCTCTTTAAAAATACTCATCTTGGTCCTTAAGCAGGATCCTCAATATAAAGACCACGACAGGTGGGCAGTGGACCTCTCAAAGGCGTGTGAACGCATCAACACCTGCTAGCTTGACATTTGGAGTGAGCACATCTGATGAACTCACAGATGCTGATCATGTTGAGCCCTCTGGCTCTGCTTTCTTCCTCGTTGCATATCAGATTTATCTCATGGCGCAAAACATGAGGCGGGAACATCTGCTCTACCGAATAAGAGAATATGGCAAAGATACAATGTGCGGAGATTAAAAGGGCACATAATTTTACCCAAATGATATCGAGCATCATGCAAAGAGTATGAAAACAGTTTGATGCCTTTGTACATGTATCCCCATGACGATCTAAAGATGGATAACCTGATACTAGGATTTAGAGAAAGTAAAGCTTAACCATAGCAATCTTTGGTGGTAGCAAATCTGTAAAGAATGCACCAGTCGAGTACTTAGTCGTGTATCATACTTTAAAGCAGTACCTCATACTTTAACTCTAATGGCATCCCACAGCCCAAGTCACCTCTATCGATCTCCGGAAAACTAATTTCCACCACAGAATCACTCAAATGTCTTGGCACTCACATAAGCAATAACCTCAAATGGAAGACCAACACAGACCACATCTACAAAAAAGCCAACCAAAGGCTATTCTTTCTGCGGCAGCTCAAGAAATACAGAGTGAGGAAACATCTCCTAATCCAGTTCTACACAGCCATCATCCAAAGCATCCTCACATCATCCATCACCGTCTGGTACAGCAGTTCAGACCACCTCTCCCGGAATAAACTTCAACGTATCATCAATAAAGCATCAAAAATCACCGGCAGTCCCCTTCCGTCACTCGAATCACTTCACCACCAACGAACTGTCACAAGGGCAAAGAAAATAAGTGCTGACCCCTCCCTCCCAGGTCACCATGTCTTCCAACTTCTGCCCTCAGGGAGGCGCTATATGTCACTGTCCGCCAAAACCGCTCGCTTCAAAAACAGCTTCTTCCCCTTTGCAATACGGACACGAAATGGACTCTAAATAACCCCAATGAACAATAATAATCCACCACACTTTGCCCTGTGCTGTGTGTTGTACTTTTTATTGTCTGTTTATTGTATGTTGAGTTGTATGGAACAAGCTGTAATACTCTGCACTGAACACGAATTCCACCAGCCTGGCTGTGTGGTCATTAAAGATTATAATCTAATCTAATCCCTGCTAATATAAGAAAAAATACTTATTTTGAAAAACTCACAAAAAACCAGTTTGCTCAGGCAGCTAAAATCATGCTAGCTGATTAGCTTGTTTGCCATTTTGGCCATGTGCCATTTAGAAGTGTTAGCAGACATTCTCCTATCTGACAAGTGTGTGTGTTTTATGAGATGTTATGCGTTTAATGTCCAATTTTAAGTGGTTTCAGCCAATGTCTCCCATGTGAGGCTATACAAATATTGAAATCTGTTCAATTGAAACATGTCGAGGTCATCACTAATGTTATTCAGCTCCATCTCCATGATTTATTGCATACTCTTTCACATCATCGAGTCCCTCCACGTGCTGTACATCTCAAGAAGCTCAAACAGAATATCCACCGGGACCCTACAGTATATACCCTCAGAGAGGAGGGGATTCAGGATGCTGTCGTGTCAGAATCATTAGGAGCCTGAAGGTCACAGAGGCCGTCATCAACCAGACTTTATCTGATTTGGGCAGAAGGGTGAAATCTTGTTATAGCTCCTACTGAGCAGAACAAATTACCCAGAACCCCTCAGAGCTGGCGAAGGCCTGTCTAGCGCCTTGTGTTGATGACATGTCTTGCCCCCGTGCAGTCAGAGGTGTGAACTAGTAGAGTACAAATACTTTGTTACTGTACTTAAGTACATTTTTCAGGTAGTACTTTACTCCACTACTACACGACTTTTTATGTGTGATCATTATTCTTTAGAGTCACTGCGTGCCTATTGGTTGGAACACGATCCGTGTATCCATCACTTCCTGGTCTTCTCTAAAGAAGAGGGACCAATGGAAACGTTGTCATGTTGCCGTTGTTCCCATGGAAACATTCATTAGCTAACAATGACATTATTGTTCTATTAATATAAAGGGAGGTCAGGTACTCTTTAAAACAGCTGCTAGCTATAGGTACTTTTTACTGAAGGACACTTCAAAGTAAAGAAGTTTAGTCAGTACTTCTACTTTTACTAGAGTATTTTTAAACACGAGTATCTGTACTTCTACTTGAGTAAAGGATGTGTGTACTTGTTCCATCTCTGTTGCAGGCTATAAAGGGAGGGACAAGTTCGATGCTGGGGACGGAGCGTTCACTCGACACGAGGAAGTCTTCCTCTGCTTGTTTATTATATTATTTTATATTTCTTTATTTCCGCGGCGAGGCGACCAGGAGACAGCGAGTGCTAATGAGGTGCCGCTCGCTCTCCGTGACGCTCGACTCAAGGTCGCTATCGTTACCAAACACACATGTGAGAGTGAGAGGAATGTGGATTCTTCATCACCCTGGAAAAAATGTCATAACAAAAATACCAAAGCAAAGATTTAATAACCTGTTTTCAACTTGAACTCATTAGTATTCCAAAATTAAAAGTCACCTATTTTGCAAAATCCACTTCTTCATGTCTTTTCTACATCAACATGTGTCCCCTCTTCTTCATGTCTCTTCTACATCAACATGTGTCCCCTCTTCTCCATGTCTCTTCTACATCAACATGTGTCCCCTCTTCTCCATGTCTCTTCTACATCAACATGTGTCCCCTCTTCTTCATGTCTCTTCTACATCAACATGTGTCCCCTCTTCTTCACGTCTCTTCTACATCAACATGTGTCCCCTCTTCTTCATGTCTCTTCTACATCAACATGTGTCCCCTCTTCTTCATGTCTCTTCTACATCAACATGTGTCCCCTCTTCTCCATGTCTCTTCTACATCAACATGTGTCCCCTCTTCTCCATGTCTCTTCTACATCAACATGTGTCCCCTCTTCTCCATGTCTCTTCTACATCAACATGTGTCCCCTCTTCTCCATGTCTCTTCTACATCAACATGTGTCCCCTCTTCTCCATGTCTCTTCTACATCAACATGTGTCCCCTCTTCTTCATGTCTCTTCTACATCAACATGTGTCCCCTCTTCTTCACGTCTCTTCTACATCAACATGTGTCCCCTCTTCTTCATGTCTCTTCTACATCAACATGTGTCCCCTCTTCTTCATGTCTCTTCTACATCAACATGTGTCCCCTCTTCTTCATGTCTCTTCTACATCAACATGTGTCCCCTCTTCTTCATGTCTCTTCTACATCAACATGTGTCCCCTCTTCTTCATGTCTCTTCTACATCAACATGTGTCCCCTCTGTGGAAAGAGACTCTGAAAGTTTCAGGAACAAAGTTTCTCTCTCTTTTTGATCCATTTATATAAAAACCTGTCTGAAAATGAGCTGATCAGATTTTGGCTACTTAATGATGTCATAACGATTTTTTGGCTTATGTAACCATTAGCCAATCAGCAACCAAGGCTTTTTTTTGTGTGAAACCGCTCAATGTCACTACTGTCTTGCCAAACAAGGGATTGACTACCCTCACTACCTTCACTACTATCACCACAATGAAACGCGTCCAGAAGAATGTCATGCACAGCTGCCTGCCTTCCTTTGATTCTCCCTGAACTGCCTGATCTTTTTAATGTTCAATGTTAACCATTTTTGCAGATAGCATGAAGTAGAAAAGATCGCCGATGCTAATGTAGCGTTAGCGTTAGCATGTCTCCCCCGGGGGCATCCGGGCTTAAATGGTGTATTACAGAATGATCACACCGGTGTGACAGTACTCTTCAAAGGGTTCACAACATATGACCACTACTCTTACTGTTTGACATTTTGGGTTACTTGATGGTACTTCATGTTAAGGCTAATACAAATGACAAGGCTAAGGCTGTAATGCTAACTAACGTGTTTGCTACTAGCTAGGTAGCTAACTTGATCCAGCCAGCCACTCCTGGTTCTTTCATCAGACGGGAAGCGAAAGAACAAGCAAGACCCATTGCTGGTATGATTACAGCCTGATACAAAGCACACAGGCATCTTGCTAAAGTTATCTTATCTTAGCTATCTCTTAGTAGGGATGTAACGATATATCGAATATCACGATATCGCGGTAAATAAATGTCTCAATACCGTTGTGAGACTGACAAAATCTACCGCGATTTAAAAAAACAAATTTCAATAATTTTTTTTTTTTTAAATAATAATTTTTTTTGTAAACCTTTATTCAACCAGATGGTCCCATACATCGATCTCTTTTTCAAGGGAGACCTGTCCAACATGGCAGCAAGTAGGTTACAACATGAACATAAAACAACAGATAACACAAAAGGACATCGTATTTACAGGGCTACATGTACACACCTAGAGACATGGACAAGTACCAACAGTATATTTATATCTCGCCCTGTCAATAAGCCTCACCTTCTTGGCAACAACTGTATTGTTTTTGAAGTAGTGGAGAGACAATGCACAGTTTTACCCAGGGCCAAAGCATATCTCTCTGTCCCAGCAACATCAGTACCAAGCAAGAGAGCTGTTTCCACAGCAGGGGATTTTGTAAACGCCCAAACATCCCAGCTTCTACCTGGAAATGTGGACATGCTCATATTCCTAAAAGATAACCTTGATGATGCTGAGTGAGTGAGTTAGAGTTGAGTTACTTGAAAAACTAAAGTGAAACTTGATTTATTCTATTGCAGGGTCTGATTATTATATTGTTGACACTTTAAAATACTACTATCCTACTAAAATGCTGTACAAATCAGATGTATTATTTAAAGAAAATTCAAGTAAAAAAAATAATTAAAAAAAATTAAATGTACATTTTTTTTCCTTTATTTTTCAATATCGTGATAAATATCGTACTGTGGACTTTTTATCGCGATATTATCGTACCGTGAGTTTTGGGTATCGTTCCATCCCTAATATTTAGTGGAGGAAAACAATTATGACATCACTTACGCGACTCTAGGATTTGTAGTCAGTTGCGTATTTTTCAGTCTTATATTTCAACAGTTTTACGACTCTCTTATTTCTTCTAAATAATTTACACTGGTGGTTTCCTCACAACATTGAAGTGCTTTCCATATCTTTTTTTTTACAAACACATAAAAGGTAATATGACCCACTGTAGTCGTGGTGGTGGTGGTGGATGGGCACTCTGAGAAGCATTTTAATGATCTTTTACAATATAAAATAACTGAATATCTTACTAATGTATGCCATTAGTGCCGAATAAAAGAGAGACAGAGACAACAATTACAACATTAACCCTGAAAACAGATGAACACAATATTAATAATGCTACAAATGCTGCAGCTTTGATGACTGAATCTGCAATGGAGCTGTAATTTAATTATTGAAATGTAAAATTAGGGTACAAATTATAATCTGTATCAGAAGGTATTGAAAGTTCATTAAATAGCAGAAATAAACGATAATTGAATGAGTATCTAAAAAAAGAAACAATCAGTCAATGAGTCATTACATTATATTGGTTAAAGTCGGGGTATAATTCACTTCAGAAACACTTTGTTATATTCCATGGAATGCTCTTAACATCCCGATAGCAATGAATACATTAAACGCTTTGACGATAAATACATAACAAAAAGTTATCAGTGGAAGCCGTGGCGCTGTAAAAAGCACGACCAATCATCTGAGCCGGCCCGGCTAAAGTAACTGGATGGCCTACCTGCCTGTCAGCCTTCCATCTGTGCAAACACTTATCTCGTGCCCTCATTGGTCGTGTGTGCGTTCGTGTGTGTTGGGGGAGGGGCTCTGTGAGGAAGTCTGAAGGAAGGGGCAGATTTTGTTTGGCTGCGTACTTTCAAACTCTCGCGCACTCGAGCTGGTTTCTCCATTCTTACCTACCCTACCTTTAATATTCTGCTGCTTATAAAGACTCCAGTCTAAAATCACCTTATATATTACATGTGGTGGCGAAGTCGATAGGGACTTGGCTTGGCAACTGGAAGGTCACCAGTTCAAGTCCCGGCAAGACCAAGTGCTACCGAGGTGTCCCTGAGCAAGGCACCCACACTGCTCCCCGGGTGCTGTTCAAAATGGCAGCACACTGCTCCTTACACTAGGATGGGTCAAATGCAGAGAAAAAATGTCCCCACGGGGATTAATAAAGTATATCAAAATCAAATCATCATGTTGTATTTTAAATTGTAGCACGTAACTAATACCATGTTTTATATTTGAAAAAAAAATGGCTGGTCTGAATGTTCTCTATTTTCGTTATTATGACTATGAATTTCAGCTGTAAGCAATACATTATATTCCTTCACATGAATGGCAGATCCTTGTCCTTTTTAAAAAGTAACTCAAAATTAAAACAGTAGGATTCAATCTCTACAATCTCTGGACTATGCAGATGCCCTCTTTCATTGAAAACCTGTTTGATCCTATCAAAAAAAACGTTGTGAAGAGAGAGGGTCGCTTTAAACCATCCAGGCAAAAATCCAATATCATCCCAAGAGGAGTGACACACATTTGTAGAATAATTTTTTTTGTGTGTCTTCCAATTGCTTCTACTAGACGGTGGTTACTATATGAGGATGTTGCCATGGTGATAACTACTATAATATATTTTAAATATGTTGAGATATTCATAGGCCTGTTGCTACTTTCTTAAGAAGCAGTGTTAGGTCTTTGCTGCTACCGTGCCAACCATGTAAGAGCTTGATTATATAATTGGTTGTGTGGAAATGATGTATAAGCAATATGTTATATGTATTATTGTATGTAATATGTTAATATGTAACAAAGGACAGATACACCTAAAGAGGTTTTTTGGTTCGTGGTCAAATCAGTGCTCTTACATATTGAAATAATAAATGTATTAAATGTGTGATTAACAGACAAGTTCTTAATGTGATGCGGAAAAATAAACTGTAAACATTTTACTCTTTTCTGCAACTATAACGGCCCCTACACACGGCGGCGTGCGTTGCCGCTTGGCGGTGGGCGTGTCTTGAGCTTGGGGAGTCAACACGAGCAACGCGACCAACAACCAATCACATGAATGTCCCGCCCCGGACATACAAAGCAAAGCATTCATGCTACATCCATGCTGGCTAAATATACTGTCTATGCTGCTAGCTGTCCATTCAAACGAAGTACACTGGATATAAACTCCCCAAACAAGTGAAAACCTACCAGTTTCCCCCACTGTCTCTGCCACCTCCCCCCATGCCTGGCTCCTCCGGTTTGTATCCCTGTAGCTAAAGAGGGACTGGTCATAGAGTACCGGGTGATTCCCTACCGCCACGATCATTTTCTCCTCCCTTTGTTGACATATGGGAAATAACTGCGGTCTGGCTCTCCCAACATACACGCGGTTTGATTGGCTAGTGCTTGTACTGTCAGATTTGCATACGCGGGATTTGGCTCTACTTTTGCAGCGAGCACCGCGAGAGAAGCTACGCTTTGCTCCCACAATGCAGTTCGGCGAATCGTGACGTCACCCATTCAAAGTGAATGGGCAGAAGCGTTGAAGCGGCAACGCACACGCCGTGTGTAGGGGCCGTAAGGGGTTGTTTAAATCAGAAATAAAACACAGGGTTACTTTGAACATTGACGGATGTCAATTGAGGGACTGTCATGGTTGACACGTCTCATCAACGTTGCGTGGAAGTCGGAAACAGTACCGAAGGAGTGGCAGACCGGGGTGGTGGTTCCCCTTTTCAAAAAGGGGGATCAGAGGGTGTGTGCCAATTACAGAGGCATCACACTACTCAGCCTCCCCGGGAAAGTTTACTCTAAGGTGCTTGAAAGGAGGGTCAGGCCGATTGTCGAACCTCAGATTGAGGAGGAACAATGCGGATTCCGTCCTGGAACGACGGATCAGCTTTTTACTCTCGCAAGGATCCTGGAGGGGGCCTGGGAGTACGCTTATCCGGTCTACATGTGTTTTGTAGACTTGGAGAAGGCGTATGACCGGGTTCCCAGGGAGTTACTGTGGGAGGTGCTGCGGGAGTATGGGGTGAGGGGGTCTCTACTCAGTGCCATCCAATCTCTGTACTCCCAAAGCGAGAGCTGTGTCCGGGTCCTCGGCAGGAAGTCGGACCCATTTCCGGTGAGGGTTGGCCTCCGCCAGGGCTGCGCTTTGTCACCAATCCTGTTTGTAATATACATGGATCGGATTTCGAGGCGTAGTCGTGGGGGGGGGGGGTCTGCAGTTCGGTGGACTAAGGATTGCACCACTGCTTTTTGCAGATGATGTGGTTCTGATGGCTTCATCGGTCTGTGACCTTCAGCACTCACTGGATCGGTTCGCAACCGAGTGTGAAGCGGCTGGGATGAGGATCAGCACCTCCAAATCTGAGGCCATGGTTCTCAGCAGGAAACCGATGGACTGTCCACTCCAAGTAGGGAATGAGTCCTTACCCCAAGTGAAGGAGTTCAAGTATCTCGGGGTCTTGTTCTCGAGTGAGGGAACAATGGAGCGTGAGATGGGCCGGAGAATCGGAGCAGCGGGAGCGGTACTGCAGTCGCTTTACCGCACCGTTGTGACGAAAAGGGAGCTGAGCCAGAAGGCAAAGCTCTCTGTCTACCGGGCCATTTTCGTTCCTACCCTCACCTATGGTCATGAAGGATGGGTCATGACCGAAAGAACGAGATCGCGGATACAAGCGGCCGAGATGGGTTTTCTCCGCAGGGTGGCTGGTGTCTCCCTTAGGGATAAGGTGAGAAGTTCGGTCATCAGGGAGGGACTCGGAGTTGAGCCGCTCCTCCTTCGCGTCGAAACGAGCCAGTTGAGGTGGTTCGGGCACCTAGTTAGGATGCCACCTGGGCGCCTCCCTAGGGAGGTGTTCCAGGCACGTCCAGCTGGGAAGAGACCAAGGGGTAGACCTAGGACCAGGTGGAGGGATTATATCTCTTCGCTGGCCTGGGAGCGCCTTGGGACCCCCCAGTCAGAGCTGGTTGATGTCGCCAGGGAAAAGAAAGTTTGGGGCTCTCTGCTGGAACTGCTACCCCCGCGACCCGACCACGGATAAGCGGGAGAAGATGGATGGATGGATGGATTGACGGATGGACATGGCTTATGTTGTGGAAATTCTTTCAACAAACTAGTCAAAAAGTCTACGGTGCAAGTTTTTACAGTCACAATGACTACATGCTGAATTCATGAGATAACTGACTCTGCAAAGGACAACAGACACATGATCAGATCAATGGTCAACCAGAGAATGTTTTAGTCAACCAGTGCTCACATGGTATCGTTTAACTTGTCATCCAACAGAGGGATGAGTTACATTGCATTTAAACAGATAATCAATTTGGTTCTAAACCAAGTAGACATATAGCTTCCCACAACCGAAAACACCCCCAATGTAAACCCGCCAGTTACTCCCATTACTTCCCTATATTCTCCCTGTTTTCCCTGTCTTTTCACCGATATGTTTCCCTGTATTCTTCCCTATATCTTCCCCTATACATTTCCTTACATTCTTCCCTATATTTCTCCTGTATCTCCCCTTTATTTATCTTATTTTACCCTCTGTTTCCCTCATATAGTGCATGTGTCTTTCCATATATATCCCTGTTTTGCATCTCTGCCATAAGTAATAATTTGCACGCTTACAATAACAAATTGAATATGTGTACAGTGTGTGTATTGAAGTCTTGATGGTTTTCTTCATGGTAGTCTTGTGGGCAGAAACCAGGGACACATAACTTCCTGTGGGATTAAAATGTACCGCAGGAAACACTCAGGAACCAAATTGACAATGTGCACAACACAGACTTGTGCTGATGTGTTAAATCCCACACATTTAGTCCTCAGTGCAGGTCAACAAAAGCTAAGCATTATTATTATGCAAATGCTAACTCGCCTTTCCTGGCTGAGGGACGAGCAGCAGCGTGTGCTCTCTCAGACTAATGTAATATTACACAGTGGTCTGCAGGCATCGTGGCTATATCTGAGCCCCTAAAAGCCTGCAATGGACTCAATTATGCCTTCATCAGACAGAGAGAAAGAGACTGTATTCCCTTTATCTCCCTTTGCCCCTAGCTTCTTCCTCCCCCACAGAAATGGACATTAAAGTCTCCAAATGCAGTTTCAAAGATATAACCACAATACAGTCAGCTGCAGCAACACGGTCAGGAAGTTAAAACAAACCAGTATCTAAATGATGGTACAAGAGACGCTGATAGTTGTTGGCTTTAAGGAAACTAGATATATATTTTCAAACAACCCTGGCTGTGGGTCTCCATGCTCAGATATTCTCCATGTTACCATACATAATTTAGCCATGCCTCTAAATCCGTTAGTTCAGCAAAGATTAAAACCATGACACCAGATAATGAAGTAGAATATATGAATTCGTATCGGGTGTCTGAGTCGCTGTGCTCTCATCAGACGCTTTCAGAGAGGAACTTGACTTTAATATTAAGAAACAGGAACTGTCGCTGTTTCCGTTTGAAGTCGTCTGAGCTTTCATTTTCAATGTTCATGAAGTCTTTTGAACTTCAAGAGCTGAAACGTGGGCGCACACTGTCCACATATTCACAAGTCATGGCCAGGTCATACTGTAATAACCAGGGGATGTATTGTTGTTGTGACTTGGTGCATTGAACATCACATTTATACCTCATTCACACCAACGCAACTCCGGTTCAAGCTCCGCGCTAGAGCTTTTCAGGTTCAGGACCGGTTCTTCGGTTTAGCTCTTTTCACACCGCCCAGAGTCCGACTGGTACTGCGTCGTTGCGTCATCGTTTGCGTCATGACGTAGCCGTTTGCGTGCCTGCTTCATAAAGCCAAACGGCGCGGAAACCCCTCACAGCTGACACCGACAACAACAACAATGGCCGATTGTGCTCCAGCTTCCTCTGCACCTCTTCAGAAGACCAGATTCCCAGTAGGTAGATTAAGATTAAGATTAAGATGGACTTTTATTAATCCCTTGTGGGGAAATTTTTTCTCTGCATTTGACCCATCCTAGTGTTAGGAGCAGTGTGCTGCCATTTTGAACGGCGCCCGGGGAGCAGTGTGGGGAACTGTGCCTTGCTCAGGGACACCTCGGTAGCACTTGGTCTTGTAATTTGTCTTGTAATTTGCACTTGGTCTTGCTGGGACTTGAACTGGTGACCTTCCAGTTGCCAAGCCAGGCCAAGTCCCTATCGACTTCGCCACCACCGCCCACCGTACAGTAGCTGGTCTCTTCAGTGGACCACGGCTGCTTGTTAAGTTTCTCCATCGTTGTGTACAAGCTGGATAAAACGCGGGCATTTTGTTGTTGTTCAGTTGATCCTGCCCCTGCCCCTGCCCCTGCCCCCGCCTCGACGTAAGCGTGACGTATGCGGTACTTTTGCTCTAGCCAGACAATTTGTTGGTGCTTGAAACGAACCGGATTCCGGAGCTAAGAGGCTGCTCCGCTGCGGTGTGAACAGGAAAACCCGGTGCTTTTCAAGCTCCGAACCGGCCCCGAAACGCCGTTGGTATGAACGAGGTATTCGAAGAGTTTACTCAGTGGGACTAAACTGTTGTTCTTCAGATCGTGCAGAGAAAACAATATAACACAGAACAGGAAAGGAAGAACTCCATCATAGTAGGGCCTCTTTAAAGTCCATCTGTTGTAATAATAATCTTTATTTAAGTGCAGTTCAAGGTGCTTCACATCGACATTTCACAGGAAATGGATAGCATACAGCTACCAGTGAAAGACATAAAAACAAAGTAAAAATAACAAATAGTAGACATATAAAAAATACATTTAGATTAAAGGTACAACGATGAAATTGTTCAAAATAAAAGGGGGATAATGAAAATTCAACACACAATCAGATGACAGATGTTATTCCATAAGGGTTTCAGTTGGCAACATGAAAGAAACAAATGATAGAATAATACACACGATAAAACCAGCAGAGATACTCGAGTTGGACTTCAGGTGCGATCTGACGTCTGTGACATGGATGAGTCAACAGGAAGAGTTGGAGTATTGTGATTGTTGTATGAAAAACATGTTGTTTGCACATGAGCGGCCTTTCCATCAGTCCCCGGCCCCATGCGGAGCTCGTCACAGTCAGATGAATACATATTATATTACTTCACACACATAAAGATGAGAAAATCCATTAAAAAGCTCATGTCGTGGGAAATGACCGAGGCTGGGAGATAGGGAAAACCAGTAATCCCCGTCTCGTTCGGTTTCTAATGCAGTCATTTTCCTTGAATGGAAAGTCAGCAGCTACTGTACAGTGTATGGGCATATTGATGTGCATGTATTTGTCCAGTCCCCTCTCACCGTGGCTGAGAAGAGCTATCTCATATCAGAACAAATCATTTTGAAGACTATTGCATCAGAACAATATTTCTTGACAATAAAAAGTGTCCTGACCTGCAGCCGTTTGGAGGTACACAGTAGCATTGGTTTTCCTGCAATATTGTTGGGAGATTTACTTCTTTGTGGTCAAAATATCCAACAAGATTCACTACAAACTGTTACAAATAATGCATGTAGCACCCCACCCACACTCACATCCAACAACAGACACTTCTTACACTGCTATGGACAATCATCCACTAATGTACATCTCCCAAAGATATTGAAGCGACTGTTATTTTGTATATATTGATTGTCTTAATGTGTGCGTATGTATACATGTGTCTGTTGATTGTGTATATACAATATAGGGTATACATATTTGTATACATATTTGTACATATATTTGTATTTTTGCATTCGGGATTGTGGGGAACGGCATTTCGATCTCTCTGTCTGTACACACAAAGTGAAAGATTGGCAATACAGTTGACTTTGATGTAAACATTTCAGTTTAGTTGGGTTAGTTGGGTTGTACAACATGGCAAAGAGATGCTTTGAAGGAAACCAGAAAGAGAAATGGTGTGACCTTCTCTTGTTGCTGTGGCTGAAAGGGAACATTTGGACGGACTCACGGCAGCACCTGTCTGGGACGTGTGCCATGCAGCTGCTGCTCTACGCTCTGCCAGACTCTGATTATGTTCACTGTCACTTACATCCAAAACCAATATTGTACTAGATGGTTTCCTATATGAGGGTCTGACTCATATGTACCCAGCCTGGCTCTTTACTTTGCACTTCACTACGCACAACAGGGTGTCGAACTCAATTTCATCGCGGGCCACATTAGCATTATGGTTGCACTTAAAGGGTCAGTTGTAACTTAAAGACGATATAAATATATAAAATAATGTATTATATTACATTATTGCCTCTGCATTGGATTATTATCGGATAGGGTAATCACTTCATAATTAACTACGTCTGAAAGCAGAAGGCTAGGGGAAATAATTGCATGTCTCTTCAGTGAGAATGTCACAAAATGAGATGCATTGTAAAGTCAAACAGAGCCTTACGCCCCGTCTACACTACAGGCATCGATGCTTTCAACGCTTCGCCCATTCATTTGAATGGGGTGACGTAGAAGATTTTGAATCTTCGCCGAACTGCATTGTGGGGAGCATGGCATGGCTTTGCAAGCATCACGAGCATCTATCGGCATCAAAAGTTGAACAATGTTCAACTTTTGTGGCTGTGGTGTCATTAAGATTATAATCTAATCTAATCCCTGCTAATATAAGAAAAAATACTTATTTTGAAAAACTCACAAAAAACCAGTTTGCTCAGGCAGCTAAAATCATGCTAGCTGATTAGCTTGTTTGCCATTTTGGCCATGTGCCATTTAGAAGTGTTAGCAGACATTCTCCTATCTGACAAGTGTGTGTTTTTATGAGATGTTATGCGTTTAATGTCCAATTTTAAGTGGTTTCAGCACAATGTCTCCCATGTGAGGCTATACAAATATTGAAATCTGTTCAATTGAAACATGTCGAGGTCATCACTAATGTTATTCAGCTCCATCTCCATGATTTATTGCATACTCTTTCACATCATCGAGTCCCTCCACGTGCTGTACATCTCAAGAAGCTCAAACAGAATATCCACCGGGACCCTACATATATACCCTCAGAGAGGAGGGATTCAGGATGCTGTCGTGTCAGAATCATTAGGAGCCTGAAGGTCACAGAGGCCGTCATCAACCAGACTTTATCTGATTTGGGCAGAAGGGTGAAATCTTGTTATAGCTCCTACTGCAGAACAAATTACCCAGAACCCCTCAGAGCTGGCGAAGGCCTGTCTAGCGCCTTGTGTTGATGACATGTCTTGCCCCCGTGCAGTCAGAGGTGTGAACTAGTAGAGTACAAATACTTTGTTACTGTACTTAAGTACATTTTTCAGGTAGTACTTTACTCCACTACTACACGACTTTTTATGTGTGATCATTATTCTTTAGAGTCACTGCGTGCCTATTGGTTGGAACACGATCCGTGTATCCATCACTTCCTGGTCTCTCTAAAGAAGAGGGACCAATGGAAACGTTGTCATGTTGCCGTTGTTCCCATGGAAACATTCATTAGCTAACAATGACATTATTGTTCTATTATATAAAGGGAGGTCAGGTACTCTTTAAAACAGCTGCTAGCTATAGGTACTTTTTACTGAAGGACACTTCAAAGTAAAGAAGTTTAGTCAGTACTTCTACTTTTACTAGAGTATTTTTAAACACGAGTATCTGTACTTCTACTTGAGTAAAGGATGTGTGTACTTTTCCATCTCTGTTGCAGGCTATAAAGGGAGGGACAAGTTCGATGCTGGGGACGGAGCGTTCACTCGACACGAGGAAGTCTTCCTCTGCTTGTTTATTATATTATTTTATATTTCTTTATTTCCGCGGCGAGGCGACCAGGAGACAGCGAGTGCTAATGAGGTGCCGCTCGCTCTCCGTGACGCTCGACTCAAGGTCGCTATCGTTACCAAACACACATGTGAGAGTGAGAGGAATGTGGATTCTTCATCACCCTGGAAAAAATGTCATAACAAAAATACCAAAGCAAAGATTTAATAACCTGTTTTCAACTTGAACTCATTAGTATTCCAAAATTAAAAGTCACCTATTTTGCAAAATCCACTTCTGTCTTTCTACATCAACATGTGTCCCCTCTTCTTCATGTCTCTTCTACATCAACATGTGTCCCTCTTCTCCATGTCTCTTCTACATCAACATGTGTCCCTCTTCTCCATGTCTCTTCTACATCAACATGTGTCCCCTCTTCTTCATGTCTCTTCTACATCAACATGTGTCCCCTCTCTTCAGTCTCTTCTACAAACATGTGTCCCCTCTTCTTCATGTCTCTTCTACATCAACATGTGTCCCCTCTTCTTCATGTCTTTCTACATCAACATGTGTCCCCTCTTCTCCATGTCTCTTACATCAACATGTGTCCCCTCTTCCCATGTCTCTTCTACATCAACATGTGTCCCCTCTTTCCATGTCTTCTACATCAACATGTGTCCCCTCTTCTCCATGTCTCTTCTACATCAACATGTGTCCCCTCTTCTCATGTCCTTCTACATCAACATGTGTCCCCTCTTCTTCATGTCTCTTCTACATCAACATGTGTCCCCTTCTTCTTCGTCTTCTACATCAACATGTGTCCCCTCTTCTTCATGTCTCTTCTACATCAACATGTGTCCCCTCTTCTTCATGTCTCTTCTACATCAACATGTGTCCCCTCTTCTTCATGTCTCTTCTACATCAACATGTGTCCCCTCTTCTTCATGTCTTCTACATCAACATGTGTCCCCTCTTCTTCACGTCTCTTCTACATCAACATGTGTCCCCTCTTCTTCATGTCTCTTCTACATCAACATGTGTCCCCTCTGTGGAAAGAGACTCTGAAAGTTTCAGGAACAAAGTTTCTCTCTCTTTTTGATCCATTTATATAAAAAACCTGTCTGAAAATGAGCTGATCAGATTTTGGCTACTTAATGATGTCATAACGATTTTTTGGCTTATGTAACCATTAGCCAATCAGCAACCAAGGCTTTTTTTTGTGTGAAACCGTCAATGTCACTACTGTCTTGCCAAACAAGGGATTGACTACCCTCACTACCCCACTACTATCACCACAATGAAACGCGTCCAGAAGAATGTCATGCACAGCTGCCTGCCTTCCTTTGATTCTCCCTGAACTGCCTGATCTTTTTAATGTTCAATGTTAACCATTTTTGCAGATAGCATGAAGTAGAAAAGATCGCCGATGCTAATGTAGCGTTAGCGTTAGCATGTCTCCCCCGGGGCATCCGGGCTTAAATGGTGTATTACAGAATGATCACACCGGTGTGACAGTACTCTTCAAAGGGTTCACAACATATGACCACTACTCTTACTGTTTGACATTTGGGTTACTTGATGGTACTTCATGTTAAGGCTAATACAAATGACAAGGTAAGGCTGTAATGCTAACTAACGTGTTTGCTACTAGCTAGGTAGCTACTTGATCCAGCCAGCCACTCCTGGTTCTTTCATCAGACGGGAAGCGAAAGAACAAGCAAGACCCATTGCTGGTATGATTACAGCCTGATACAAAGCACAGGCATCTTGCTAAAGTTATCTTATCTTAGCTATCTCTTAGTAGGGATGTAACGATATATCGAATATCACGATCGCGCGGTAAATAAATGTCTCAATACCGTTTGTGAGACTGACAAAATCTACCGCGATTTAAAAAAACAAATTTCAATAATTTTTTTTTTTTTTAAATAAATTTTTTTTGTAAACCTTTATTCAACCAGATGGTCCCATACATCGATCTCTTTTTCAAGGGAGACCTGTCCAACATGGCAGCAAGTAGGTTACAACATGAACATAAAACAACAGATAACACAAAAGGACATCGTATTTACAGGGCTACATGTACACACCTAGAGACATGGACAAGTACCAACAGTATATTTATATCTCGCCCTGTCAATAAGCCTCACCTTCTTGGCAACAACTGTATTGTTTTTGAAGTAGTGGAGAGACAATGCACAGTTTTACCCAGGGCCAAAGCATATCTCTCTGTCCCAGCAACATCAGTACCAAGCAAGAGAGTTGTTTCCACAGCAGGGGATTTTGTAAACGCCCAAACATCCCAGCTTCTACCTGGAAATGTGGACATGCTCATATTCCTAAAAGATAACCTTGATGCTGAGTGAGTGAGTTAGAGTTGAGTTACTTGAAAAACTAAAGTGAAACTTGATTTATTCTATTGCAGGGTCTGATTATTATATTGTTGACACTTTAAAATACTACTATCCTACTAAAATGCTGTACAAATCAGATGTATTATTTAAAGAAAATTCAAGTAAAAAAAATAATTAAAAAAAAAAATGTAAATTTTTTTTCCTTTATTTTTCAATATCGTGATAAATATCGTACTGTGGACTTTTTATCGCGATATTATCGTACCGTGAGTTTTGGGTATCGTTCCATCCCTAATATTTAGTGGAGGAAAACAATTATGACATCACTTACGCGACTCTAGGATTTGTAGTCAGTTGCGTATTTTTCAGTCTTATATTTCAACAGTTTACGACTCTCTTATTTCTTCTAAAATTTACACTGGTGGTTTCCTCACAACATTGAAGTGCTTTCCATATCTTTTTTTTTACAAACACATAAAAGGTAATATGACCCACTGTAGTCGTGGTGGTGGTGGTGGATGGGCACTCTGAGAAGCATTTTAATGATCTTTTACAATATAAAATAACTGAATATCTTACTAATGTATGCCATTAGTGCCGAATAAAAGAGAGACAGAGACAACAATTACAACATTAACCCTGAAAACAGATGAACACAATATTAATAATGCTACAAATGCTGCAGCTTTGATGACTGAATCTGCAATGGAGCATGTAATTTAATTATTGAAATGTAAAATTAGGGTACCAAATTATAATCTGTATCAGAAGGTATTGAAAGTTCATTAATAGCAGAAATAAACGATAATTGAATGAGTATCTAAAAAAAGAAACAATAGTCAATGAGTCATTACATTATATGTTAAAGTCGGGTATATTCACTTCAGAAACACTTGTTATATTCCATGGAATGCTCTTAACATCCCGATAGCAATGAATACATTAAAACGCTTTGACGATAATACATAACAAAAAGTTATCAGTGGAAGCCGTGGCGCTGTAAAAAGCACGACCAATCATCTGAGCCGGCCCGGCTAAAGTAACTGGATGGCCTACCTGCCTGTCAGCCTTCCATCTGTGCAAACACTTATCTCGTGCCCTCATTGGTCGTGTGTGCGTTCGTGTGGTGTTGGGGGAGGGGCTCTGTGCGGAAGTCTGAAGGAAGGGGGCTAGATTTTGTTTGGCTGCGTACTTTCAAACTCTCGCGCACTCGAGCTGGTTTCTCCATTCTTACCTACCCTACCTTTAATATTCTGCTGCTTATAAAGACTCCAGTCTAAAATCACCTTATATATTACATGTGGTGGCGAAGTCGATAGGGACTGGCTGGCAACTGGAAGTTCACCAGTTCAAGTCCCGGCAAGACCAAGTGCTACCGAGGTGTCCTGAGCAAGGCACCCACACTGCTCCCCGGGTGCTGTTCAAAATGGCAGCACACTGCTCCTTACACTAGGATGGGTCAAATGCAGAGAAAAAATGTCCCCACGGGGATTAATAAAGTATATCAAAATCAAATCATCATGTTGTATTTTAAATTGTAGCACGTAACTAATACCATGTTTTATATTTGATAAAAAAAATGGCTGGTCTGAATGTTCTCTATTTTCGTTATTATGACTATGAATTTCAGCTGTAAGCAATACATTATATTCCTTCACATGAATGGCCAGATCCTTGTCCTTTTTAAAAAGTAACTCAAAATTAAAACAGTAGGATTCAATCTCTACAATCTCTGGATATGCAGATGCCCTCTTTCATTGAAACCTGTTTGATCCTATCAAAAAAACGTTGTGACGAGAGAGAGGGTCGCTTTAAAACCATCCAGGCAAAAATCCAATATCATCCCAAGAGGAGTGACCACATTTGTAGAATCATTTTTTTTGTGTGTCTTCCAATTGCTTCTACTAGACGGTGGTTACTATATGAGGATGTTGCGCATGGTGATAACTACTAATATATTTTAAATATGTTGAGATATTCATAGGCCTGTTGCTACTTTCTTAAGAAGCAGTGTTAGGTCCTTTGCTGCTAACCGTGCCAACCATGTAAGAGCTTGATTATATAATTGGTTGTGTGGAAATGATGTATAAGCAATATGTTATCTGTATTATTGTATGTAATATGTTAATATGTAACAAAGGACAGATAACCTAAAGAGGTTTTTTGGTTCGTGGTCAAATCAGTGCTCTTACATATTGAAATAATAAATGTATTAAATGTGTGATTAACAGACAAGTTCTTAATGTGATGCGGAAAAATAAACTGTAAACATTTTACTCTTTTCTGCAACTATAACGGCCCCTACACACGGCGGCGTGCGTTGCCGCTTGGCGGTGGGCGTGTCTTGAGCTTGGGGAGTCAACACGAGCAACGCGACCAACAACCAATCACATGAATGTCCCGCCCCGGACATACAAAGCAAAGCATTCATGCTACATCCATGCTGGCTAAATATACTGTCTATGCTGCTAGCTGTCCATTCAAACGAAGTACACTGGATATAAACTCCCCAAACAAGTGAAAACCTACCAGTTTCCCCCACTGTCTCTGCCACCTCCCCCCATGCCTGGCTCCTCCGGTTTGTATCCCTGTAGCTAAAGAGGGACTGGTCATAGAGTACCGGGTGATTCCCCTACCGCCACGATCATTTTCTCCTCCTTTGTTGACATATGGGAAATAACTGCGGTCTGGCTCTCCCAACATACACGCGGTTTGATTGGCTAGTGCTTGTACTGTCAGATTTGCATACGCGGGATTTGGCTCTACTTTTGCAGCGAGCACCGCGAGAGAAGCTACGCTTTGCTCCCACAATGCAGTTCGGCGAATCGTGACGTCACCCATTCAAAGTGAATGGGCAGAAGCGTTTGAAGCGGCAACGCACACGCGTGTGTAGGGGCCGTAAGGGGTTGTTTAAATCAGAAATAAAACACAGGGTTACTTTGAACATTGACGGATGTCAATTGAGGGGAATGTCATGGTGACACGTCTCATCAACGTTGCGTGGAAGTCGGGAAACAGTACCGAAGGAGTGGCCAGACCGGGGTGGTGGTTCCCCTTTTCAAAAAGGGGGATCAGAGGGTGTGTGCCAATTACAGAGGCATCACACTACTCAGCCTCCCCGGGAAAGTTTACTCTAAGGTGCTTGAAAGGAGGGTCAGGCCGATTGTCGAACCTCAGATTGAGGAGGAACAATGCGGATTCCGTCCTGGAACGACGGATCAGCTTTTTACTCTCGCAAGGATCCTGGAGGGGGCCTGGGAGTACGCTTATCCGGTCTACATGTGTTTGTAGACTTGGAGAAGGCGTATGACCGGGTTCCCAGGGAGTTACTGTGGGAGGTGCTGCGGGAGTATGGGGTGAGGGGGTCCTCTACTCAGTGCCATCCAATCTCTGTACTCCCAAAGCGAGAGCTGTGTCCGGGTCCTCGGCAGGAAGTCGGACCCATTTCCGGTGAGGGTTGGCCTCCGCCAGGGCTGCGCTTTGTCACCAATCCTGTTTGTAATATACATGGATCGGATTTCGAGGCGTAGTCGTGGGGGGGGGGGGTCTGCAGTTCGGTGGACTAAGGATTGCACCACTGCTTTTGCAGATGATGTGGTTCTGATGGCTTCATCGGTCTGGACCTTCAGCACTCACTGGATCGGTTCGCAACCGAGTGTGAAGCGGCTGGGATGAGGATCAGCACCTCCAAATCTGAGGCCATGGTTCTCAGCAGGAAACCGATGGACTGTCCACTCCAAGTAGGGAATGAGTCCTTACCCCGAGTGAAGGAGTTCAAGTATCTCGGGGTCTTGTTCTCGAGTGAGGGAACAATGGAGCGTGAGATGGGCCGGAGAATCGGAGCAGCGGGAGCGGTACTGCAGTCGCTTACCGCACCGTTGTGACGAAAAGGAGCTTGAGCCAGAAGGCAAAGCTCTCTGTCTACCGGGCCATTTTCGTTCCTACCCCTCACCTATGGTCATGAAGGATGGGTCATGACCGAAAGAACGAGATCGCGGATACAAGCGGCCGAGATGGGTTTTCTCCGCAGGGTGGCTGGTGTCTCCCTTAGGGATAAGGTGAGAAGTTCGGTCATCAGGGAGGGACTCGGAGTTGAGCCGCTCCTCCTTCGCGTCGGAAACGAGCCAGTTGAGGTGGTTCGGGGCACCTAGTTAGGATGCCACCTGGGCGCCTCCCTAGGGAGGTGTTCCAGGCACGTCCAGCTGGGAAGAGACCAAGGGTAGACCTAGGACCAGGTGGAGGGATTATATCTCTTCGCTGGCCTGGGAGCGCCTTGGGACCCCCCAGTCAGAGCTGGTTGATGTCGCCAGGGAAAAGAAAGTTTGGGGCTCTCTGCTGGAACTGCTACCCCCGCGACTCCGACCACGGATAAGCGGGAGAAGATGGATGGATGGATGGATTGACGGATGGACATGGCTTATGTTGTGGAAATTCTTTCAACAAACTAGTCAAAAGTCTACGGTGCAAGTTTTTACAGTCACAATGACTACATGCTGAATTCATGAGATAACTGACTCTGCAAAGGACAACAGACACATGATCAGATCAATGGTCAACCAGAGAATGTTTTAGTCAACCAGTGCTCACATGGTATCGTTTAACTTGTCATCCAACAGAGGGATGAGTTACATTGCATTTAAACAGATAATCAATTTGGTTCTAAACCAAGTAGACATATAGCTTCCCACAACCGAAAACACCCCCAATGTAAACCCGCCAGTTACTCCCATTACTTCCCTATATTCTCCCTGTTTTCCCTGTCTTTTCACCGATATGTTTCCCTGTATTCTTCCCTATATCTTCCCCTATACATTTCCTTACATCTTCCCTATATTTCTCCTGTATCTCCCTTTATTTATCTTATTTTACCCTCTGTTTCCCTCATATAGTGCATGTGTCTTTCCATATATATCCCTGTTTTGCATCTCTGCCATAAGTAATAATTTGCACGCTTACAATAACAAATTGAATATGTGTACAGTGTGTGTATTGAAGTCTTGATGGTTTTCTTCATGGTAGTCTTGTGGGCAGAAACCAGGGACACATAACTTCCTGTGGGATTAAAATGTACCGCAGGAAACACTCAGGAACCAAATTGACAATGTGCACAACACAGACTTGTGCTGATGTGTTAAAATCCCACACATTTAGTCCTCAGTGCAGGTCAACAAAAGCTAAGCATTATTATTATGCAAATGCTAACTCGCCTTTCCTGGCTGAGGGACGAGCAGCAGCGTGTGCTCTCTCAGACTAATGTAATATTACACAGTGGTCTGCAGGCATCGTGGCTATATCTGAGCCCCTAAAAGCCTGCAATGGACTCAATTATGCCTTCATCAGACAGAGAGAAAGAGACTGTATTCCCTTTATCTCCCTTTGCCCCTAGCTTCTTCCTCCCCCACAGAAATGGACATTAAAGTCTCCAAATGCAGTTTCAAAGATATAACCACAATACAGTCAGCTGCAGCAACACGGTCAGGAAGTTAAAACAAACCAGTATCTAAATGATGGTACAAGAGACGCTGATAGTTGTTGGCTTTAAGGAAACTAGATAATATATTTTCAAACAACCCTGGCTGTGGGTCTCCATGCTCAGATATTCTCCATGTTACCATACATAATTTAGCCATGCCTCTAAATCCGTTAGTTCAGCAAAGATTAAAACCATGACACCAGATAATGAAGTAGAATATATGAATTCGTATCGGGTGTCTGAGTCGCTGTGCTCTCATCAGACGCTTTCAGAGAGGAACTTGACTTTAATATTAAGAAACAGGAACTGTCGCTGTTTCCGTTTGAAGTCGTCTGAGCTTTCATTTTCAATGTTCATGAAGTCTTTTGAACTTCAAGAGCTGAAACGTGGGCGCACACTGTCCACATATTCACAAGTCATGGCCAGGTCATACTGTAATAACCAGGGGATGTATTGTTGTTGTGACTTGGTGCATTGAACATCACATTTATACCTCATTCACACCAACGCAACTCCGGTTCAAGCTCCGCGCTAGAGCTTTTCAGGTTCAGGACCGGTTCTTCGGTTTAGCTCTTTTCACACCGCCCAGAGTCCGACTGGTACTGCGTCGTTGCGTCATCGTTTGCGTCATGACGTAGCCGTTTGCGTGCCTGCTTCATAAAGCCAAACGGCGCGGGAAACCCCTCACAGCTGACACCGACAACAACAACAATGGCCGATTGTGCTCCAGCTTCCTCTGCACCTCTTCAGAAGACCAGATTCCCAGTAGGTAGATTAAGATTAAGATTAAGATGGACTTTTATTAATCCCTTGTGGGGAAATTTTTTCTCTGCATTTGACCCATCCTAGTGTTAGGAGCAGTGTGCTGCCATTTTGAACGGCGCCCGGGGAGCAGTGTGGGGAACTGTGCCTTGCTCAGGGACACCTCGGTAGCACTTGGTCTTGTAATTTGTCTTGTAATTTGCACTTGGTCTTGCTGGGACTTGAACTGGTGACCTTCCAGTTGCCAAGCCAGGCCAAGTCCCTATCGACTTCGCCACCACCGCCACCGTACAGTAGCTGGTCTCTTCAGTGGACCACGGCTGCTTGTTAAGTTTCTCCATCGTTGTGTACAAGCTGGATAAAACGCGGGCATTTTGTTGTTGTTCAGTTGATCCTGCCCCTGCCCCTGCCCCTGCCCCCGCCTCGACGTAAGCGTGACGTATGCGGTACTTTTGCTCTAGCCAGACAATTTGTTGGTGCTTGAAACGAACCGGATTCCGGAGCTAAGAGGCTGCTCCGCTGCGGTGTGAACAGGAAAACCCGGTGCTTTTCAAGCTCCGAACCGGCCCCGAAACGCCGTTGGTATGAACGAGGTATTCGAAGAGTTTACTCAGTGGGACTAAACTGTTGTTCTTCAGATCGTGCAGAGAAAACAATATAACACAGAACAGGAAAGGAAGAACTCCATCATAGTAGGGCCTCTTTAAAGTCCATCTGTTGTAATAATAATCTTTATTTAAGTGCAGTTCAAGGTGCTTCACATCGACATTTCACAGGAAATGGATAGCATACAGCTACCAGTGAAAGACATAAAAACAAAGTAAAAATAACAAATAGTAGACATATAAAAAATACATTTAGATTAAAGGTACAACGATGAAATTGTTCAAAATAAAAGGGGGATAATGAAAATTCAACACACAATCAGATGACAGATGTTATTCCATAAGGGTTTCAGTTGGCAACATGAAAGAAACAAATGATAGAATAATACACACGATAAAACCAGCAGAGATACTCGAGTTGGACTTCAGGTGCGATCTGACGTCTGTGACATGGATGAGTCAACAGGAAGAGTTGGAGTATTGTGATTGTTGTATGAAAAACATGTTGTTTGCACATGAGCGGCCTTTCCATCAGTCCCCGGCCCCATGCGGAGCTCGTCACAGTCAGATGAATACATATTATATTACTTCACACACATAAAGATGAGAAAATCCATTAAAACAGCTCATGTCGTGGGAAATGACCGAGGCTGGGAGATAGGGAAAACCAGTAATCCCCGTCTCGTTCGGTTTCTAATGCAGTCATTTTCCTTGAATGGAAAGTCAGCAGCTACTGTACAGTGTATGGGCATATTGATGTGCATGTATTTGTCCAGTCCCCTCTCACCGTGGCTGAGAAGAGCTATCTCATATCAGAACAAATCATTTTGAAGACTATTGCATCAGAACAATATTTCTTGACAATAAAAAGTGTCCTGACCTGCAGCCGTTTGGAGGTACACAGTAGCATTGGTTTTCCTGCAATATTGTTGGGAGATTTACTTCTTTGTGGTCAAAATATCCAACAAGATTCACTACAAACTGTTACAAATAATGCATGTAGCACCCCACCCACACTCACATCCAACAACAGACACTTCTTACACTGCTATGGACAATCATCCACTAATGTACATCTCCCAAAGATATTGAAGCGACTGTTATTTTGTATATATTGATTGTCTTAATGTGTGCGTATGTATACATGTGTCTGTTGATTGTGTATATACAATATAGGGTATACATATTTGTATACATATTTGTACATATATTTGTATTTTTGCATTCGGGATTGTGGGGAACGGCATTTCGATCTCTCTGTCTGTACACACAAAGTGAAAGATTGGCAATACAGTTGACTTTGATGTAAACATTTCAGTTTAGTTGGGTTAGTTGGGTTGTACAACATGGCAAAGAGATGCTTTGAAGGAAACCAGAAAGAGAAATGGTGTGACCTTCTCTTGTTGCTGTGGCTGAAAGGGAACATTTGGACGGACTCACGGCAGCACCTGTCTGGGACGTGTGCCATGCAGCTGCTGCTCTACGCTCTGCCAGACTCTGATTATGTTCACTGTCACTTACATCCAAAACCAATATTGTACTAGATGGTTTCCTATATGAGGGTCTGACTCATATGTACCCAGCCTGGCTCTTTACTTTGCACTTCACTACGCACAACAGGGGTGTCGAACTCAATTTCATCGCGGGCCACATTAGCATTATGGTTGCACTTAAAGGGTCAGTTGTAACTTAAAGACGATATAAATATATAAA
The DNA here is from genome assembly GCF_902827115.2 of Pseudochaenichthys georgianus. NCBI lineage: Eukaryota > Metazoa > Chordata > Actinopteri > Perciformes > Channichthyidae > Pseudochaenichthys > Pseudochaenichthys georgianus. The sequence continues at coordinate 5,239,695 of NC_047512.1, read as the reverse complement.
ATAATGTATTATATTACATTATTGCCTCTGCATTGGATTATTATCGGATAGGGTAATCACTTCATAATTAACTACGTCTGAAAGCAGAAGGCTAGGGGAAATAATTGCATGTCTCTTCAGTGAGAATGTCACAAAATGAGATGCATTGTAAAGTCAAACAGAGCCTTACGCCCCGTCTACACTACAGGCATCGATGCTTTCAACGCTTCGCCCATTCATTTGAATGGGGTGACGTAGAAGATTTTGAATCTTCGCCGAACTGCATTGTGGGGAGCATGGCATGGCTTTGCAAGCATCACGAGCATCTATCGGCATCAAAAGTTGAACAATGTTCAACTTTTGAGGCTCGATGCTTGGCATCAGCCAATCAAATCCCGCGTATGCAAATCTGACAGTACAAGCGCTAGCCAATCAAACCGCGTGTATGCTGGGAGAGACTACGCGGGTCATTTCCTCATATTCAAAAAAATGGAGCGGTAGTGAATCACCCGGTGCTGTATGATCAGTCTCTGTTCATCTACCGGGATACAAACCGGAGGAGCAAGGCATGGAGGGAGGTGGCAGAGACAGTGGGTGGAACTGGTAGCTTTTCGCCTGTTTGGGGATTTTATATCCAGTTTACTTCGTTTTAACATTGCTATTGCTTTGTATGCCGGGGGCGGGCGGGAGATTCCTGATTGGTTGTTGGTCGCCTTGGGCGCGAGAAATCGCCAAGCCTCAGACACGCCCAGCTTCAAGATTTTTTGATGCCTGTAGTGTAGACGGGCCGTTTGTTTGCGTGTGTGCCACGTGCCTTGTTAGAACTCTGCGCAGCATTGTTTATAGATGTAGGTTTCGATGTGGAAACTTGACAGTGAAAAACCGGGAGACCAGGAACTGGAAGTGCTTGGCGTGGCGAGAATATTGCTCCACTTTCTCCGGCCCCCGAGATTCAGCTTCCAGTAGCTCTGGAGAGAGCTTTCGCACCTGTGGCCACTAACGGTCATCATGTCTCTGCTTTGTTTCAAGACCCGCATCAGAAAGCTTTTGAATGGTGGTACTTCTCCAGTTGGTCTACCTGCTCTTCACGCAGCTCTGCATGTCGTCGTTTAGGTGCTTTCTGGAGATAGGCGCTCCTCAATCCACTCCTCCATAGTAAGACGACCCTGGAGGTCGAAGTTAATCTTAAATGTTTCCATCGTATGCTTTGTAAGTTTGTTTCGTAACGGAAGAAATGTAAATATATTTATAAAACTGACAAGTCAAATCAAGCAATCTGATTGGTCGATAGCGTTCTTGCGGACCTCTTCGATTACAGATTTGAAAACATCGTTGCTTGCTTTAAAAGTAGCTCAATGATGTCAAACCGTGGAAAGTATCTAGATATCCCTGCCCTAATGCCAAATTAAACTTGTACAAGTACCTGTATGGGTTGCTCTCATGTATAGCTGGATTTGTATCACATTCATTGGGTATTCAATAAGTATCTAAGAAAAACTCTAAAGACACACTGTGTTCATGTGGTGGCGACATTGGATATCAACTGTGAGGTGTAAATTAAAGCAATGTAATTCCTTAGGTATCGGGCTGAGCTTTGAAATGCATCAGGAATGTCAGGTATAGAAGAGAGCAGCGCTATAGTACGTCACTACAAAAGGGTTACACATTTATTTACTCGCATTTAGAAATAAACAACGGTACATGAGAAGATATGTGGCTTCAGGCCTCGGTTAATACATGTATGTCTACATTTGAAACACTTCATAGCTACATCAAATGCTTACAACCAACAAGCTATGATGTAGAGGGAAAGTACCTGGATGGTTTGCTGTAATATATATATATCTCTCTGGAGCTCTTCTGCTTTCTCCGCATCATCTCCTCTTGTGATCAAATGTCGGCAGCCGCAAACACCAAACCATATTTAGGCTGCCTCCTCCTGCGGTACTTTATGCATGTTAAATAATTACATGCTACTTCCCACATACAGCCCCAAGAGTCCTTCCTGATCTGTTTTAAGCAACCCTCGATTACGCGAGTATGCAGCTATTTTAAGCAGACATTTAAATGTAATGTTAATGCCTATGGAGGAAGCTGTGGGACCATAGGATGCAGAGAAGCGAGGAGATGTTGGTCGCGGATGGGCCTGTAAATACAATAATACTTTATTGATCAAGTCTGCAATTTGACTTGCATCACAGCAGCTCCATGTGCAACATCAAGACACAACACATGAAAAACAAACATTTAACATAACGGCACAATCACTGAGAGAAGACACTTTGAATGACCCTTTAGCGCCTGTACCGTTCACCTGGTGGGAATCCAGTGCATTAGGGTTAGGGTTAGTCTTTCTGATATAAAAACATCTTTCAATAAACTAAATCAATGAGTTTAAGCTGCCTAAGACTAACCATTCATTCGCTGCCATATGCAGATGTTGTAGGGATATATTTAGACGAGGGCTGTCAAGTTAACGCGTTAATAAATAAAAAAAAAATGAACGCCACTAATTATTTTAACGCATGTGCATTTTTTGTCCTCGGCCGCCCCGTAGTTTCAGAGTGCATCGAGTTTAAAATACCATCTATACAATCCAAGCACACTGCTGATGCCGACAGCCCCGCTCCTGCCGCCCGCTTACGGCAGACCACACTTGAAAGTGTGCGGGGGAGACGCCTGGACACGTCTACGAGCAGCAAACTTTGAACAAAGATCGCTAAATGGGTGGCTACAGTAGAGGAGGATTTAAGAAAGACTTCCACAGTTGCGCTCACCGGAGACTACTGGACTTCACTCAGTAATGGCAGTTGTATTGTATGAGAGGTTCCAGGTTGAATTGAGGCGAATATTTGTAATGTTCAGAGGTTGTTGTGTTTAATATTCAGGAGAGTATTTGTCATTGTTCAAATGATAATATACAAACATTTGCATAAAGCATATTTGTCCACTCATATGTTGAGAAGAGTATTCAAAACTTGAAAAATATCCCTCTAAGGTACATTTAGAACAGATACAAAATGTGTGATTAATTTGCGATTAACTATTTTAATCGACTGACAGCCCTAGTTTAGACTGATGAAGAAAATATTTTAGCCCATTTTGTAGTAAGAGTTATGGCGGGTTCGTTGTTAGGGTTTGGTTGGTGTTAGGTATGTTTTTTTGGATAGTAAGGGACATCACTATGTAACACTCGCGTACGTAATAGGCAAAGGGGCGGGACATCTCTAAAAGGTTGACCAATCCAAACAAAGCCGATCAGCTAACCAATCAGAGCAGACTGGGCGTTCACCTGTCCGGGGAATTAGGGTTAGCGTTAGACTTTCTTATAGAATAACACTAAAACATCTTTCAATAAACTAAATCAATGAGTTTGAGCTGCCTAAGAGTAACCAGTCATTCGCTGCCATATACAGATGTTGTTGGAATATATTTAGACTGATGAAGAAAATATTTTTAGCCCATTTAGCAACAAGAGTAAGAGCCGTTTCGTTTTCAAGGCTTTGGTTGGTGTTCGGTATGTTTTTTTGGCTAGTAAGTGACATCACGATGTAACAATTGCGTATGTGATAGGCTAAGGGGCGGGACATCTCTAAAGCCCCTGTCCCGAAATTGACACCCGATGGACACACGATAAAGGAAATGTTCAAATTCGGCTGTGATCGTAGCAACATCGGACCGTTCGTGAGGGCATCTAAGCCATCGTATGACCGCTGGCGGAGTTTCTCAGGCTCCGGCAGCAACTTCGTCAGCGGCAACTTCGCAAAAGGCCGCTTGTCAAATCGTGTCATCTTCGTGTTATCATCGGTGCCATCGGGCATTCGTCCTCAATCTGATCGGGGCACAGATGATAACACGAAGTAAAGACGATTTGACAAGATGCCCTCACGATGGCCTTACGAAGGGCAACATTGACACACGTGTGTGGTTCGGGGCCATCTTCGTGCGAAATTCACAATTCCATATTCGTGTGTCCATCGGGTGTCCATTTCGGGACAGTGTGACAGGGGCTTAAGTGGTTGACCAATCACAACTTACCAGCTAACCAATCAGAGCAGACTGGGCGTTCACCTGTTGTGAATCCAGGGAATTAGGGTTAGGGTTAGGGTTAGACTTTCTCATATAAATACACCCTTACTTCTTTCAATAAGCTGCCTAAGACTAACCATTCATTCGCTGCCATATGCAGATGTTGTAGGAATATGTTTAGACTGATGCAACAAATATTTTCGACCATTTGGCAGTAACATAATAGGTCTTTAATGTAATTGTAAAGAATATTATGTGTAATAGTTCGTATATTTCATAAGGATACAAGACCCCAGAACCACAGTTTCCCTCAAAATGGATGATGCTCATGTCAAAAAACGTTATATACGAAAATCAGATGCATCTTCGTGATCTTTTTTTCATCGCATGCTTTGCTCCACATCCAGTCTGAAGAAGTGACATCCCTGTAATGTCAGCAGGCAGTAAAGTAACGTCCCTCGCTGTGCACTGTCACTTCGAGGATTCACAGCATCTTGAGTCGAGTGCGGAGGCTTCCTGAACTCTCAGAGCCACAAGCAAGTCCAACACTACTCAAACACCCCGATCTCTCGCTGGGCCGCGAGAGTTCATGATGACACGCCATCACTGAGGAGAGGGGGATGTCAAAGAGAAACAGAGTCTTGTCTTCGCTCAATTTCCCCTTTGACTTGTTAAATATTTAAGGGGTGTTGTTTCTTCTTTTTGCTGTATTTACATTACATGACACTTCACTTGTTAGACGCTTTTATCCAAAGCGACTTACATACTCAGTACTGTGGGCAATCCCCACAGGAGCACTTTGGGGTGAAGAGTCTCAGGGACACAACGACATGCTGACTGCAGTGGGACTCCAACTTGCTACACCCTGATTCAAAGTTCAGCGCACTACCCACTGAGCCACAGCCTCCAGTTTAAACCCAATTCCCACATTTACATCATTTACAAGCACTGGACATAAACTAGAAACTGAACAATCTGGTGCCACTAAATGTTTTTAAAGCTCGGTTGGATGCTACTCAATCGGAAGCTGTTGGTACCTGTGTATGTGGATAATTATGTAAATGATGCTGTATGATGTCCTTTTGTTGTTCTATTTATGTTTCTATGTTTCATGTGGAACTACTTGAGCAGGTCTCCCTTGAAAAAGAGATCAATGATCTCGATGAGATAACTTTTTACTGGCAAACATACATGTAAATAATATCTAATATATGACTCAAATATGTATATGTGTTCATTTTAAATCATTTCTTATTTTAAAAGTTACTTAAAGGTGGGGTAGGTACGTTTGAGAAACCGGCTCGAGATATACTTTTTGTTATATTCCATGGAATGCTCTAAACGTCCCGATAGCAATGAATATCTGAAGTGCTTTGACAACAAATCCATAACAAAATGTCATCTGTGGAAGCCGTGGCGCTGTAAAAAGCCCGACCAATCATCTGAGCCGGCTAAAGTAACTGGATGGCCTACCTGCCTGTCAGCCTTCCATCTGGGCATGTGCGCGTTTGTGTGTGTTGGGGAGGGACTCTGTGAGGAAGGGGCAGATTTTTCCCGGTTGTGTATTTTCTAATTCTAGCGCACTCGAGCTGGTTTCTCCAAAATGACCTACCCCACCTTTAACTGTATATTATTCAAATTGTATCTTTCATTTTATTAATCTCTAATCTTGTGTGAATCTGTGCTGTCCTGTTTTTCAATCTTACCCTGTTGCTGTTTCAACTGACTTCCCCACGTGGATTAATAAAGGTCCATCTTATCTTATCTTGCATAAAGGGATAGATTGCATACAAAGTCAGTGAGTTGAGTAAAACCAATTTAAACATTGTTGTACCTTTTTTACAACTTGATGGCTGCACTGGTCAGCTGCTGCACCCAGAAGCCGACCCACTGTGTGATTTACCATTGATTATTGAAATAGCTAAAGCAACACTGGACTCTGTGGGAGCGCATTCATGGACACATTATTAATGCTGTGCTCTGTGGGGAGCGTGTAAAGAGTCAGCAGGTAGGCATTGTGTGCTCTGCTAATGGACAACTCTTGTTTACTGAAAAACGACCCTTTGGCGGTGTTGCCCTACACACACACACACACACACACACACACACACACACACACACACACACACACACACACACACACACACACACACACACACACACACACACACACACACACACACACACACACACACACGTTTAAAATATAGATGTTTCAGGGCTTAATCCCAATGTTAGTTATAATTCTTCGGCTACTTGCACCATAAAACAAATTCTCAGGCGGCCATTTTGACCCTCACATGCTAGTAAGGATATCACAAAGCTTGACGTCATGCCATCCTCTAATAAGACAACACGAGCTGAGATGAAATGCTTCACAGTGATTACAGCCTCGTCGTTACGGCAGTTACAGGAAGATGTATGTCATCCGAACGGACAATTAGATTACACAACTGTCCATCGGATTACATTACAGTAGACAGATGAGTTCGGTTTGAATCAGGTCAAGTTATATTTGACTGATGCAAAGTCCGAGAAGATAATGTGGTAAAAACCTGGTTAGTCATGAATCAACATTAACGTTATTTTCCTCATGATTTGATCTAAGGTCGTGACGAAAGTCCTCAAATCCCCATGACTTGCTTTTCAAACCTTTCTTTCTTTGTCCAACACAAATATCCGTCTGACCTTCAGTACATAGTGCAGAAACGTTTGAGCTGTGATGATTGAAAACCGACCCTCACTTTGTTTGTTCAGAAATCGACTGAAAATACTTTTTTATTTACACCACGGAATAAAAGCCTTGTAGGCAAGGTATGGCAAGGCTATTTATATAGCACTTTTCAACGCAAGGCAATTCAAAGTGCTTTACAAAAAATGAAAGACATTAAGCATTAAAAAAGAAAAGCTAATAAAATAAACATTAAGGAAAAATACATGGATAAAAGTTACAGTGCAGTTTAAGATATGAATAGTTCAATTAAAAGCAGCGACAAAAAGAAAAGTCTTCAGCCTGGATTTAAGGTAAGTAATGTTATAGAAGGGAGAACGAGACCTTGGCTTTCAGATCTTATGGTTGAGATTCTCTGTAAAACTGTTTCAGGATTTAATTTGAATTGATTGCAGTTTGTCACAAATGGTCAAAATTGCACTGAGTCATCCAAACATTTACACGAAACAAGTTTGAATTCATTAATAAATCACAAACAACAAAGGAGAAGAACTATCCATTTAACTATCTACCTATTTAACTATCAATATCTGGCAGAACCACCCTAATTATTCATAAATGCTGTGATATTTTCTTGCAAAAGAGTCATTGTAAAGTCTAATCAATGCCGTATTGGAGCTGCAGAGTCTCAAAGCTATAACATATACAGTATAGATATTAAAACAACGTGCCTTTTCATTATCTTTTGAGGACTTTCTAGTACCTAATATTTATACATACAGAAAACATACAAAAATCCTCATTATTCAAGGTATAAAGCAACACAATTTGAATACAACATTCACCAGAAATGGACTTGAACGTAGATGTTCATGATAAACAACTAACTATATTATTAGATTAGGCAAGGCAAGTTTATTTATATAGCACTTTTCAGCACAAGGCAATTCAAAGTGCTTTACAAAAAATGAAAGACATTAAGCATTAAAAAAGAAAAGCTAATAAAATAAACATTAAAATAAAAAATACATGATTATACTGACATTTAGATGTTTCCAACAAAAGTTAAGTAAGTGTGCACACACCCTCACTTTGGAGCAGAACTCTTGCCACTGAATTTCATCATTGAGCCCACATTGTGTGATAAAGAAACACTCACTCCCATTTGCATTGTAATCAAGTTTTATTCTTCGTCAGCTCTTCGACTGATTGGAGCCGTAGCGACTGAAGAAGTGAGCTCTTTGTCTGCAGGACGTGGTGACAGAACATTTCGCTGGCAGTACATCGTCTGATTTGCATTTAATTAGCACTAAAACAGAAAAAGTCTCGAAACTTTTGTTGCCAGTTCCGCCTGCACACTCAGTTCTCTCTTAATGGTACAAAAAACAGAGATTTCAGAAAACGAACTTTCAGATTCTGGCAATTACGACAGCTTCCTGCCCCCCTGATAATGCTAAGTGCAGGTTGGCATTTCAGCCCACGTTTGACAACTCGTAAATACCAATATTGGGTTTTATTTTTAATGAGTACAGCTCACATTTAACATGCAGAGGACAGTGTGGACACATTCTGAAGAAAAAGGCAGGTTATCTATTTGTATTCAAGGCAAGGCAAGTTTATTTATATAGCACTTTTCAACGCAAGGCAATTCAAAGTGCTTTACAAAAAATGAAAGACATTAAGCATTAAAAAAGAAAAGCTAATGAAATAAACATTAAAAGGAAAAATACATGGATAAAAGTTACAGTGCAGTTTAAGATATGAATAGTTCAATTAAAAGCAGCGACAAAAAGAAAAGTCTTCAGCCTGGATTTAAAAGTAGTCAGAGGTGCAGCGGACCTGCAGGTCAAGTGTACTGAAAGCATAAACTCAGGCATCAGATAGTCGGAAATAAATTAGACTAAGTAGAAAACACACAATTGTTTCCTCATATATTATTCTAAAATGGTCCGTTTTGCAAGTTACTTATTGTACTGTCACTGCATGTTGTTGCTAGTACTTGTGTACTTTTGAATGCAGGCCGTTTAATTGTAATATAATATAATATGGTGTAAACAATCTGAGTACTTCTCTTACCTCTAATCACTGATATCCAATTCTCTTTTGCATCTCCAAAGTTGGTGACAAATGATGAAACTGAATTGATACTCGAAAAAAATGCAAATTAAACACATTTGTATTCATTTATAAATCAGAAACAACAAATGATGGGGGTTTAACTATCAATATTTAGCAGAATTACCCTAATTATAGTATAATAGTCATTAAAATGCAACACACGCATTTCCAATGTTTTTTGGCTGCTCAATGGCAACAGTCCACAAGCCATGTATCTCAGCAGCCGATGAGGCCATCTGGAAACACAAAGGGCCTTTAAAGTCAAGACCACTTGATAGAAAATCGTGCAACCCTTCTCTAGTCAGTGGCCTTCCTCACCAACAGACACCACTTGTGCCAGCTGCTCTTCAGGTTTCACATTTCAATGCTGAATAAATCATCCAGTCCTCACCACGACGGGTTCTTCTCGATTAGGGACATTTTCTATCACGATATAAAAGTGGCCGTACGACTGTGAGAAAAGAAAAGAGGAATACATCTTCTCGTTCTTCTCGGTATGCCGCTGAGGAAAAGGTAACTTTACGGAGCACTAATGACCTGCTTCCTGTTCAGGCTTTCTTAACAACGGCGAGTAAATCATCTCATTCAGGTTTGGAGAATGAATGTCGGAACCATTGGCAGAATAACAATACGGTCAGCGCAGCATTTGACATACGCTACAGTGAGTGATTAGCCGCAACTCCACGTAATCTGTATTGAATGGCTCCGCTTGTTTCCTGTACAGCCATTGTCACATTTCTTCACACTTATAGACTCGCAAATCCCCCGCTGTTCAGAGCTGCCACTTTCCTGCCACGAGGTCGACACACACGAGCCACTGCACTGACTCATGTTTTTAAAAGTGTACTCGGACATATGCTGGTGAAGCTCACGATGAATCGCCTTCTTTAACCTGCGTGCGCTGCCCTTATATGGATATCATGGAGGATTTAAATATGTTTTTGTTCCTGCTAACTTCTCGTTCATGTGATTTTGTTAAAGGTGTCCAAGAGGCTGTAACCCTATGATAATAACGTTTATCATTCTCTCCATTTTATGACATTAAGCCTTATCGGTGATACCGGACCATTTTGTTTCAACCTTGTAAAAACAATTGAAAGGCTTTATTAGTCATATGCATACGTTGCTTCATAGCCATAGCTTAGTTCTGACAATGATCATCTTAAAGGTCCCACGACATGGCCATTTCTACTGATCATATTTCCATTGTTGAGGTCGACTAGAATAGATTTACATTGTTCAATGTTCCAAACTCACACTGGTTTCTCACAGCATCTCTGAATAGTGTGTGTATTCACTCTCTGTCCTAAACGGCTTGTTGGAGCTCCGCCCCCCCTCCCTGTGAGCCCAGTGCTCTGATTGGTCGGGACGTTGCGAGGCTCGTTGCTGCGAGGAGCGGACAGGCTTCCGGGTCGGCGATACAGCGAGACACAGCGAAACTCATCCTGAGCACACACACACTCACAGCCGAAGTAAAAACAATAAGTGTGGCTTGATGTTGAGAAAGAAAAAGGTTTATTATAGCGCTGTGAGAACGGGTCTGCGGAGAGCATTCCTCCGCAACTCGTCTCTTGCCAGCGTTCAGGGAGCTCCAAGTCAATGGGACTCCCAGTTAGTTAGCCAAGGGATCCTGGTGTGTGAGGGGCTCCGTGGATTGGTCCATGTGTTGTAGATCTGGGTGTTCACACGTCACAGAACCCAGGAAGCAAACAATGGACAAAGAGACATGTCCAACGAGGCGTTCTGGGGCAGCAGACAGGTCTTCTCTGTGTCAGAGCTTTACTCGCTACAGGGTGCACTTTGAGGGTTTGTGACTCTGCAGACCGCTCAGATGCAGAAACACCTTCATAACAACAAGGGGACGGGTGATAACCGGAAAAGCTTGACATGGGACCTTTAAATCCCAGGGTCCTTCATCAATGCAAAATACACACACATTAGTGCAAGTACAGTAGCACCAGAACCCAGCTCACGTGTCCTTTTATGCTGTCCATTGAAATGCAGGAAAGTAATCACCAGCTCTGAGTGATCTGTTGCCGAGGGGACACTACACCGGAATTACATAAACAGAGAAAAAGTGCTATTTTGAGGGAACTCACCTCCTCCGGGGTCCCCCAGGAAGATTTTTTTAAATGATGAAGTTAAAAGCATCAATCTTGTGCACTTTGAGAGCAACATCAAGAGATATGGATACATCTCTCAACACCCATATGTCAACAAAAATCAAAGAATCCGAATCAGAAACGGGTTTATTATTTTAAAACACTTTATTTTCCAATTAAATCATAAACTATGTCAAATTATTAGAAGTTGTTAGTAATCAGATTAAACAGAAAAAAGGGATGGAAGGAGGAAATAATAATCCCTCATCTCTTGCTGTTTGCCGTTGAAATGATCTCTTTTGCTGGCCAAACATGCTGGATGGAAAGCAGTGATTTCTCACTTGCCTTGGCCCTGTATCTGCAGTCCCTAAATCAGTCATGTTACCCATTGACTCTTGTCTGTTCTGGTGCTCCTGTTCATTGTCGTTCTTGTCTGTTGCAGAAATAGGACATGATACAAGATACAGAATGTCAAATGATAAACTGTACAGTAGATAAAGAAATGAAAGATTTCAAAAGCATTAATTCATTTTCTTTCAAATAACGCTGTACCTTTGTTCTGCCATTTTGGTTTTCGAACTGTAGCGCGATGTTCACAAGATAATGGTGAATCACACATAATTTAGAGTCCTTTTAATCCTATAAAAAACAATACTTGGATGAAGTAAAGGAGATGCAGGTATGTGTCGGTGTTTTGGTGTCAATAACTTAACTTCAAAACCTCATGATTGGCATCCATTGCAGTGCCTTTAATATGAAGTTGATAAGTAAGGCTGTACAGGTTGTGTTGGTGTGGTAGATAGTTGTTAAAACTAGTGGTGAACGATAATTATCATTCCGATATTAGGAATTATGACGTCATCCTGATAAACCCGATAAAAGTATTAATAGCCCCGATAATATACAATATATTTTTTGGGTACAAAAAAGAAAAAAATACTGCGGTGTGGGTGCATTGGGATGAGGGGCGCTTGTTTTTCACTCGGCTCCTCCCGTTTTGCCAGCACTGTGGTGTTAGTGGTTTAGGAAGAGGGGAGTTTTTCACAAATCCAGCGCTCCCTAACTCGTGCCTGGCTGTGACGTAAATGGCGTGCGGCCGTGAAGCCAGGACAGTAAACAAACATGTCGTCGGTGGTATGGGACTATTTCAAAGTTTCAGAGTTAGATAGTTCGCTTGCTATTTGTAACAAATGCAGAAGTTCCACGAGGAGGGAAGAAGGCAACGAGCTACAATACTTCCAACCTGATTAGTCGCCTGAAACATCGCCATGGCTACGATGGTGTGTTAACAGCGTACGAAGACGCCTGCGCTGCTAAACTAGCGGCGAATCCAAAGCCAGCTGCAAAGGCACCGGGGCTTTCACCTATCGACGAGGCTTTTGAAAAAGGCAAGAAGTTTGCCAGATTTGTTTGGGAGTAGTAATGCTCATGTCCTTTGCTCACTACTAGTCTTTTTTTTACCACCAGGTGTGCAAAAACTACAGGTACATTTAATATATATATATATATATATTATATTATTATCGGTTATCGGTCTTGAGAAGCAGGAAGTTATCGGTATCGGTTTCAAAAAACCAATATCGTGCATCCCTAATTATAACATATATAATACCCACCCTAACCGGAAACATATATTAAATATACCATTAAACCCAAAAATAAGGGGACAAAAAGCTCCCCCTGAGCACTTGCACTTCACACAGAGTCATATGGCTAACTGTAAAACATTGATAGGAGCTTTAGTCTATAACTCATTTGGGCTGTGAACCCTCTGAAGCTGCCGTGAGGACCTTTGGGTGTCCCAGAGCTCCCGATGGACAAACCTTTGTGCTTTGGAAACAGATCGTCCGCATTGCGTCATTTGGTTTGACTTCTCCTCAACAAAAAGGGGTAACAGTATCCCCAGCCTCAGCAGCGGAGGAGTGCTACCACGGTTTAAAGCTCTGCTCAGAAGAGAAAAAAGGATTCCGGGGGTTTGAAACTTCAGAGCTGCAGAATCTACCGGGAACTTTATGGAGTCTGCTGCTCGTCTTCGTACCACTGCAATGCGTCTTCATCAGTGACATATGTTTGTGTCTGAATGTTCTCCCTTTTTCACAATGTTTCCTTCCTTCTCTCAGTTTACATCACTGTCATTTAAAGGGGCCCTATCATGCTGATGTTCAGGTGTATATCAGTATGTAGTGTCTCTACTTTAAAGAGTCCTCTCCTGCTGATGTTCAGGTGTATATCAGTATGTAGTGTCTCTACTTTAAAGAGTTCTCTCCTGCTGATGTTCAGGTGTATATCAGTATGTAGTGTCTCTACTTTAAAGAGTCCTCTCCTGCTGATGTCCAGGTGTATATCAGTATGTAGTGTCTCTACTTTAAAGAGTCCTCTCCTGCTGGTGTTCAGGTGCATATCAGTATGTAGTGTCTCTACTTTAAAGAGTCCTCTCCTGCTGATGTCCAGGTGTATATCAGTATGTAGTGTCTCTACTTTAAAGAGTCCTCTCCTGCTGATGTTCAGGTGTATATCAGTATGTAGTGTCTCTACTTTAAAGAGTCCTCTCCTGCTGATGTTCAGGTGTATATCAGTATGTAGTGTCTCTACTTTAAAGAGTTCTCTCCTGCTGATGTTCAGGTGTATATCAGTATGTAGTGTCTCTACTTTAAAGAGTCCTCTCCTGCTGATGTTCAGGTGTATATCAGTATGTAGTGTCTCTACTTTAAAGAGTCCTCTCCTGCTGATGTTCAGGTGTATATCAGTATGTAGTGTCTCTACTTTAAAGAGTCCTCTCCTGCTGATGTTCAGGTGTATATCAGTATGTAGTGTCTCTACTTTAAAGAGTCCTCTCCTGCTGATGTTCAGGTGTATATCAGTACGTAGTGTCTCTACTTTAAAGAGTCCTCTCCTGCTGATGATCAGGTGTATATCAGTATGTAGTGTCTCTATTTTAAAGAGTCCTCTCCTGCTGATGTGCAGGTGTATATCAGTATGTAGTGTCTCTACTTTAAAGAGTCCTCTCCTGCTGATGTTCAGGTGTATATCAGTATGTAGTGTCATTCAAAAAGCTCTTTATTTCTCTCATGCTGCAGCACCTCTTTCCACCCTCCGTCTGAAACCAGTGCCCAGTCTGCTCTGATTGGTTAGCTGGCCGGCTCTATTGTGATTGGTCAACCGCTAAGGGATGTCCCGCCCCTAAAACAAAAATAGGAAGCATATAGATAGAGAGCATAATAGGACCTCTTTCGAGAGAGATAAGATAAGATGTACTTTATTGATCCCAATTTTGAAAATGTTTGTATTGCAGCAGCATAAAAGACATGGCATTGTACAATCACAATTAAATGTAGAAAATATACATATTGAATTTACAAATGAACAAAAACTAAATATAAAGCAAGTTATTATATATACATAAGTATGTGAGTATGACTTGACTTGTTTCCATCCAAACATTGTACAATTCCCCCTTTCTTAAACCGATGTCCGTGACATATAACGTGTACTTTTAGCTTTTGATCTGTGTGACATATCTTTTTCTATGTGCACTACAAGCAGAGAGGGGGATTTGAAGGAGTTCTGCGTGGGAGTCTGACGCTCCCTGCTGCGTTCGGGTTGTGTCAGGAACAAAAGCGGCTCATGGTGCTCATGCCTCCCATGTCCCCTAGCATCAGAGCTTAATATTTCAGAAAATGTGGGGCAACGAAGCAGGAAAGAAAAGTCAATGTGACGTGAATTGCCTCAGGCTGAGAGGTGGTGGAGGAGGTAAGAGAAGTAGCACGATTCACTCACAGAATAAACCAGATTTGAGGACTTGAAATTGGACGGTGTTTGTGATCTATTACAGAGATGCAAGAGAGGGGATATTTACATTTTAAAACATGAATCATCTGTATATTGTGTATCTACTAACTCCGAGATGTCCTGAAGCTCTTCCATGTGCCTCTACAAAGCATGTATCCAGTCAAACTGTCGCTGATTGAGATACAGAACCCTCCACTCTGCTGTAAATTGCCCCCGACAAGGGCAAACGTTAAATCACCTCCAAACAATAGTGGCTTTACAGCTGTTACAAATCACCCAGCAGCCATGTCTGCTCCAATCAGGGAACATCTCAACATCTTGGTGAGAAACAGAGCTGGTTGGAAAAGCTCAGAGTGGTTCCTGTTCATTCTGCAGCTCGGTAAAAATGATGGACAAGGTTTCCAATGTATGCCTGTCTCTGCCATATTGTACGTTTTATGTAACTGTCTCCAACAAAAGTACATTTTTGATTAGATTTTCTTCTGGATTTTTCCTTTAAAATGTCCTGAACATAATAAGTGTAACCCATTTAAAACTGTACCTGCACGTACAAGTGTTGCCTTATTTGAAGTGAATATATCTTATTTGTACTTATTGTAAAATGCATTGCATAAAAGCGCCTGCTAAATTAAACTGAAATCGCAACTCGACATGCGATTAACACTCCGAATTAAAACAAAATGAAACCTAAGTGCAACCAGGTCAAGTTTAGATTAAAATAAATAATGGTTTGTTTTAAGATATGTTCATTTGGGTATTTCATTGACCACGTAAGTCCCAAAAGGTGATTGTTGACTTTTGGTTTATTCTGGACACAAATTGTAGTCTCCAGAAAGCTTAAGGGTAGGTACAGTAAGAATGGAGAAACCAGCTCAGGTGCGCTAGAATTTGAAAATACGCAGCCGAAAAAAATCTGCCTCTTCCTTCAGACTTCCTCACAGAGCCCCTCCTCCAACACACACGAACGCGCACATGACCAATGAGGGCACGAGATCAGTTAGTGCCCAGATGGAAGGCTGACAGGCAGGTAGGCCATCCAGTTACTTTAGCCGGGCCGAAAGAAGAAACGTATTTGGGACAAAAACAAATGTAATCCGGGAGAGAAAATACAATTTCCCAATTGTACAATAAGAATGTCAATGTGAAGTCCAGGCTGGCTTAATGTGGTACCGCTATTTTCCAAATTGAAAATACTAACACAGTCAATCATGAATTTGACATAATATCCTAAGTCATTGTCCACCATTTTGTATTTTTCTGAATCTTTCAACAGCATCTCACTGTCCTCTTCAGTAGATAGACCCGCTGATCAATATCCACTTGATTCTGTAACTCATACTCGGCCTAAAAAACACACAGGTTTGTTCAAAATGGATGTGTTTGAAAATCTCCACGCTCACAGCTCTGATGAAGTATTGATTTCTGTTCTGGTCTGGTAATGAAGATAACTTTAGGTATTGACAGAATATGTAAAACGATCCTTTGGAAACAGCTTCACCGCCTCTGAGCTCGACTCCTACAGCATTTTAATTGTTCCCTGTAAATATTCAACTGCAAAGCAAGCAGAAACAAGTTGGACCACTCAGAGCTTTAAATACACAAATATCACTAAAAACAAGTGTAAACTGTATGATGGATGGATGGATGGATGGATAGATGGATGGATAGATGGATAGATGGATGGATAGATGGATGGATGGATGGATAGATGGATAGATGGATGGATAGATGGATAGATGGATAGATGGATGGATAGATGGATGGATAGATGGATGGATGGATAGATGGATGGATAGATGGATGGATAGATGGATGGATAGATGGATGGATGGATGGATGGATAGATAGATAGATAAGGCGCGTTTTGGGGTGAAAAAAGTACCAATTTCGATTGGCTGGACGAATTGCAAACCACGCCCCGTACAACTCTGAAAAGTTTTGTGAAGCCGCCATTGTATTTGCTGGCATTAGCATTATTAGCATTAGCATTAGCCCCACGCATCAACGGAGAGAGAATAACTCTAAACATGGGAGCGGTGGAGATGAGGAGGTGTCGGCGTTCTGACGATTTACTCGGAAGTCCCCAACTCCGGGGACTTCCGGCCGGGGACTTCGGGTGGCAGTATACGCCGTGAAGTGGTTTGCGGCCTGCCAGTAAACCCAAAGCAGAAGAAGAAGAAGTGACGTCAGCGGCTTCATTTGTGTAATCTTCCCTCAGGGACGTATTCCGGTGTGAACGCGATCTGCACTTAGTTCCATGGGGGTACTAAGTGCAGAGCACTAAGTACAGCAAAGTACTTGGTGTGAAAGCGGCTATTGATAGATACTTTATTGATCCCAATTTGGGAACATATTTCGTCGCAGAAGCAGAAGTGTGTTCAGGCTTTATAATACAATACTTAAAATACTTTAAAAAGTGGAAAAGAGGATTAACAATTAAAATGAAAATGAAAATATTAAAATAAAATATAAACAAGACAATATACAATATTCTGGATAATATCTTTGGGGTAAATTACTTCCGAGTGCGACCTGTATGCTTTTCTCTTCTTTGTTTAGTTTATATAGTATCTTAGTTTCTGTATGTGTCCCAGGTCTCGTCCTCTGTCTAATCTAAAACCAAATGGTCCTCAATGTGTTTTTTTACTTCTTCAGTAATTCAATCAGCTGATTTAATTGGCAATCTCTCATTTTGATGGCCTTGCTAATGCATAATTCACCATATTGACAACATTGGGAGATTCTAAAGATGCTGGGTAGTTGCACCATATAAAGGGAAAAGTATCCTTAATTGGCTGTTTCCCAGCTGGGCTGTTTGTTGGCGATAGGCTGCAGCTAATTTAATTTGTGTTTGTTGTATTAGACCACTTTTTTGCTTTGAAGTGACAGCATTTAAATTCGGAAATTATGAAGACTAAAATTAACATTTTAATCTATGTATTCCTTTTTTTTTGCTTGCTTTTTTTCTACCTCCTAAGCGTATGCACCGTTTACTGGTTTAGGACTGATAAGCGATTTTTTTAAGATAACTTTTTCCTTTTTATCCTCTCTGAGATGAGGCCAAGATAAAACATTTTTAAAAAGTGCCGTTGAATCTGACGCCTCGGGTTATAACCAGGACAGATAAGAAAAAACCCACGACTGCTACCATATGCTGTTTGAAATACGCAGGGACAGTGTTGCACAAGCGCCTCTTCACTGCTCTCCTGTTCAAAAACACATCCAAACAACTCTGTATGCGTTCCTCGCGCTCTCACAGGGCTCAGTGTGCACGACTCGACTGATGCGAGGACAACAGCCTGTGAGTCTGAGCTTTCTCCACAACATCACAGGAGATTATAGAGAGCAACATACATCAGGGAAGCCTCTGTTTCTCCGTGTTTGAGACTAATCTGGTGTGAAAGAAAGAGTGTTTGTCTATTTACGCGCCTGCAGGCATCCATGTGTTTTTGTTTGAATACATGAAGTCATTGCATTGAATGTGAATGAGTGCATGTAAGTACAACATACATTGAAAACAGCAACATGAATGTTAAGGGAAAATACTCAAGTTAAAGTCCCTTCAAATGGGTATCGAGTAATGTGTTTTTTTGCAGGTTATTATTCTCTTCACGCAGCCGAACACAAAGGAGGCACAGCAGGTGAGTATAATGTGAAAGGACAGCTTGAACCTTCTCTAAAATGATTGCAGGCAGGCAATAAAACGGCTGAGGACACCAAACGGAAAGTGGTAAGTAATAAGATTTCTCTGCATTTGACCCATCCTAGTGTTAGGAGCAGTGGGCTGCCATTTTGAACAGCGCCCGGGGAACGGTGCCTTGCTCAGGGACACCTCGGTAGCACTTGGTCTTGCCGGGACTTGAACTGGTGACCTTCCAGTTGCCAAGCCAAGTCCCTATCGACTTATCGTAAGCATAGGCTACATAACATTTTAAAGAGGCCCTATCATGCTTTTTGGGGCTTCCCCTTTCCTCTAGTGTGTTATATAGGTGTGCATGTAAATGGTCTGCAAAAGCTATTCCCAAAGTAGCTGTTTTTACAAATCGATGTCTGTGTACAGGTGAAGTATTAGAGGGTGACGTATCTTCAACGGGAACAAAGTTGTAAGAAGCTAGTTGTGTTTCTAAAAGGGAATCTGTGTGAATCTGATAAATTGAATTACATCGCATTTAGCTGACGCTTTTATCCAAAGCGACTTGCATCACATCTGGGGTTGTGGAGTTACAGCGAGTAATTAGGCTTACGCACATGCATACATCCACACACACACACACACACACACACCACACACACACACACACACACACACACACACACACACACACACACACACACACACACACACACACACACACACACACACACACACACACACACACACACACACACACACACACACACACACACACACACACACACACACACACACACACACACACACACACACACACACACCCATACCATGTATACATCACTTCAGGGGACATTACATTGACTTACATGCATTTCCTGGAGACTTACCCTAACCGTAACCATAACAACACCACATGCCTAACCCTAACCAAGTCTTCACCCTAAAATTAATGATCCCCCTTATGGGGACCTCCATTTTGTCCCCATAAGGGAGGCGAGTCCCCACACGTGACTATGTAAACATATGTAGGTCCCCACAAGTATAGTAATGCTAGTCCACACACACACACACACACACACACACACACACACACACACACACACACACACACACACACACACACACACACACACACACACACACACACACACACACACACACACACACACACACACACACACACACACACACACACACACACACACACACACACACTGTCTCAAACGCTCTAGTGTGAGTGATGCCTCCCAACCAGAATCCACGATGAATAGTTTATGAGTTTGGCACATAAATCATTTTAGAAGTTATGCACACATTTGTTCCAGACACACCCGTGTTCCCAACTGGCATGAGCACAAACACACACCTTCACTGGCACGTGACTTTCCTTCCTGCCTTTGTGATTGTCGACTCCACCCTGATTGTCGTCACCTGTGCCTCCTTACCTTGTTTATAGAGAGTCTGCGTCTCCTTCTGTCCTGTTCCAGTTCGCCTCGTCTTGTCAAGCCACGCCGGCCATCTACTGTGAGCCAAGTAGCCATTGATAACATTGGTTGTGTCTTCTATTGTCGATCCTCCAAGTGAGCATTTTGTGTTGTTTGTTTATGTTTTTTTAACCTCTAGATTAAAAAGATTTGTTATTGTTTACCTTGTCTCTGGTTTGGTGTTTCTCGGGCCTGCGTTGTTTGTGACAGTGGCCACCAGAGGCTGATAGGGACGCTGTGGCTCAGTGGAGAGTGTGCTGGACCTCGAATCAGGGGATAGCAAGTTCGACTCCCACTGATGTCCGCATGTCGTTGTGTCCCTGAGAAAGACACTTCACCGAATGCATGTAAGTCACTTTGGATAAAAGCATCTAACAATTGACATTTCTTGTGTAACAACCAACCAATCAACCGACTGATCTACTGGAGCACCTGGAAATGTTTCAACTGAAAGACGATGCAATATTTAGCCATACATTTCTCTTTACGATGATATTCAGCTAACTGACTCCAATGATTCAAAGTTTGGTCGAAGTTAAAAGTGGAGCCAACATGTCCCTCCTACCGGGTTTGAAGATGTGCTCATCAGCCTAATAAGAGGGTGTCAAGTATGTGTGTAGCCATGCTGTGTTTGTGTGTGTGTCTGAGGTCCTAACTGTGTATCTGGGTAAACTGGCAGCAGATAATTAAAGTGCACATTTAGCTGTGGAGCTTCCTATGTCCGCCTCAAAGGTGTCAGCGGAGGCAGCTCTCTTTATGTGTGATGGATGCTGCAATTAAACCAGACAGGAGAGCTCGAAGTGGCTGTGAATAAAGTCTAGTCTGACCCCCCCTTGCATGTGACTCTCCACCAACTGCAAGCCATGTTCAAGTCTTTCTTTTTCTATTATCGGGTTTCTTTCGCACCATCTTTTCAGACTGAAATCCCAGGGAGGTTGAGATAACTTTGCAACTCTCTAACTGTCGGTCTTTGGACAAATTGCCCCTGGGTGCAGCCGTGCAGATGCCACAGAAGCACGACCTGCCTCACCGAGTGTCACTTTAACTCAACGAGATCAAAGGATAAAAGGAATCTGGGCTCTCTGAATAATGCATTGCACCGTAAGAGGCAGGATACGACTCCTGACAGCTGCGCGTTGGGAACCTGCAGATTCACAGGGCGACAGCGAGATGGGAATTGCTCGGCTTAATTGCATTGTGTTCCAAAATCCCCAATAGGTGAACTGGATCTGAAATTACAATCGTAAAACTTTTTGTTTCTGCTTTCTCGGCGGAAATTGAATCATTTTCTGCTGACGGAAAATGATTCTCCCGCAGGTAAGTGGAGGTTTGTAGCATCTCAACTAATGGTGACAAACTGTTCATGGATGGGTTTATTCTCTGGGTGGGAAATGCTAGATATTCTCACGCGCACACACACACACGCACACGCACACACAAAAATGTTCATCCCAATTTCTCAAAGTCCAAGAAAACCTCCTTAATTGTCTTGTTCTGTCCGACCGAAACGCAAAGATGTTCAGTTTAATATGAAATATAAATGACAGAATCAGGAAATCTCTATATCTTCTCCATTTTTGCGATGACTCATCAATTATCAAAACATTTGTTTCTCTGTTGATCGACTAATTGATGGGTGAGAGGAGGCCGTTTTTAAGAGTTATCAAGAGTTATATGCTTTTGAACCACAACGAATCCAGAAGGGCCATCAGGAAGTTCTGCCGTCCAACACTTTACACCAGGGGAGTCGAACTCAAACACACAGTGGGCCAAAATTAACAAATGGGTACTAGTCGAGGGCCGGACTGGTTCAATGTTTATTGCAGAACGTATTGAAATGAACTTATTGCACATATTAAACCTGGAACTAACAAAGCTTCAATGACATTAAAAAATCAGTTGCATTCATTTCTCATGGCTCTATCTGCAGCTTTTCCAGAGTCATTTCTTATGAGTACATTTCCCCACAGGCCAACAACAGCTTCAACAAAACTATTTCCCTCAAAGAACAAACCAAACATGCCCTGCTGTCGTGAGAGAGAAAGTGCAGAAGGAAGCATCCATTGAACTCAGTGTGCTGCTCTGAGATGCTAGCTCAGATACTTGGCGTCTCATCTCGGGTGCAAGGTCATCAATGTTTGGGCTCAGGCTCTGAGCGGAGGAGACCCTCAGGATGGAGGGAAGGTGTGCGTGCAATATGCCGGCGGGCCAAATCTAATAGCAATTAGAAATTATCCTGCGGCCGAAATTAAATCCACCACGGCCCTGATTTGACACATGTGCTTTAAACCCTTATAACAATGAAAACTAGTGCATTTGTGTAAAGTACTTTGCAAGCTACATTTAGAAACAGTAAGAATAAAACTATACAAAGACTGAAGCTGGCTTTAAAAGACACTGTAGTTCACTGAATGATATGCCATGTTGTCTTTATTAGATAGTTGAAATGTAAAGGAAACATCGGGGTGATTATATAGCGTATGGAGACATCTTAATATTCCTGGATATCTTATTGGTTTTTTTTCCAGCGGGCCTAAAGAAACCAGAGGCTCCTGGAAAGGTTGCTTAGTGTGTGTGTACAACGACTCTATACCTGAAAGAAAGATTATTAAAAACCGTGTTTATGTTGATCTCTCCCCGTTGAGCATCTGGGTCCCCGAACAATATGGTTTGTTCTTCCGATATAAGCAGTAAATGTTCCTCTTTACACACCTTCTGTACACAGCTATAGTTTACGGAGACAAAAAACACGTTTAGTTTTCTTCACAGAGAAATCCTGCTGTCGTGATGCATACTTCTGCAATGGTCTTTAAAACCTGCTTTTAAACTCTGTAATGCTTTCAGCACATGCCGTTTTCTACGATACGACCAACTGTAAGTTTCTTTTAATCTTCTTCTATGAATCTAACATAACTTCTTCGATTAGAAACCATCGTGATACATCAAAAACATTATGTAAGAAAATCAGTTTGGAAATGTAATTTTCTGAGCACACCTTTTAAATAACGCCATGTTGTGCACTTTGAGGCACATTGAGACACAACACAAGGCACTTCCTTCTAAGCCATTTCCCTCCAGTTCTGCTAACGTCAAATAACCTTTATGTATACCGTCGATGGTTCCAACGTTCCTTATCAGCCCTTCATAGTGTGTATCCCCGCTTTGTTGCGTTGTGTTATCTATTGACTGGAATCTGGAGACTGAAACTTGTTACCGCCGTTTCAAGCCGCTGCCTGATCTTTTGGACTTTGTATTTATCGCTTGTCTCTTTGGATTTGTTTACTTTACTAATCTGTAAACTACCGTAGATTAATTTGGACAATACTTCTCTGAATCAGCCTCGCTGTCTGCGTTGGGATCTTATCCGTGTTGCCTTGCTCAAACCGTACAGCACAATATTCTAGATTTTTCTCGGGACATGAAGTTTTTATCTGAGAAATGTCTGGATAACAAGGAAATATGCTCTTTTAAAAATGCTTCCTTTACTTCTCAAAGGTCACCTATTACGCACAATCCTCTTCTTCCTGTCTCTACATCAACATGTGTCCCCTCGTCTTCATGTCTCTTCTACATCAACATGTGTCCCCTCTTCTTCATGTCTCTTCTACATCAACATGTGTCCCCTCTTCTTCATGTCTCTACATCAACATGTGTCCCCTCTTCTTCATGTCTCTACATCAACACGTGTCCCCTCTTCTTCATGTCTCTACATCAACATGTGTCCCCTCTTCTTCATGTCTCTACATCAACATGTGTCCCCTCGTCTTCATGTCTCTTCTACATCAACATGTGTCCCCTCTTCTTCATGTCTCTACATCAACATGTGTCCCCTCGTCTTCATGTCTCTTCTACATCAACATGTGTCCCCTCTTCTTCATGTCTCTTCTACATCAACATGTATCCCCTCTTCTTCATGTCTCTTCTACATCAACATGTGTCCCCTCTTCTTCATGTCTCTTCTACATCAACATGTGTCCCCTCTTCTTCATGTCTCTACATCAACATGTGTCCCCTCATCTTCATGTCTCTTCTACATCAACATGTGTCCCCTCTTCTTCATGTCTCTTCTACATCACCATGTGTCCCCTCTTCTTCATGTCTCTTCTACATCAACATGTGTCCCCTCCTCTTCATGTCTCTTCTACATCAACATGTGTCCCCTCTGTGGAAAGAGACTCTGAAAGTTTCAGGAACAAAGATTTTCTCTCTTTTTGATCCATTTCTATAAAAACCTGTCTGAAAATGAGCTGATCAGATTTTGGCCACTTGATGATGTCATAACGATGTGTTGTCTTGTGTAACCATTAGCCAATCAGCAACCAAGGTAACCCCCCCCCCCCCCCCCCCCTTATCACCTGAATCTCCTCTAGAGCACCTTTGTGTTCTTTGTAACCAAATCTCTCTCAGAGGGGCGTGGGGAGGGGCTCCTTGTCTTCATCTAAAGTAACAGACAGAGAATCAGCACTTTGGAAACAGGGCTGAAACAGAGGGGATTATGGGTAATGCTGCAATGATCTGTTTGGTGTGTCAGCCAATCAGAGACATGTTCTGTATATATCTGAAACCTATAATATATTGATGAAAAACAGAATAACAGGGACCTTTAAAACGTACAATGTAGTCTGAAACACTTTCCATCTTTTAATTTGCAGATCATCGGCACTAGATTAGCTTCTCCGCCCCTCAGCGTGACTCCTCGTGCTAACTGAGCAGCTCCACTGGAGGTATGTGACTAATGTGCCGCTTAATCAAGGCAATTGCTTGAAAGGTCATCTAATGAGTAGGAGTGAAGATCATATGTTAGCCTTTATCCCTCGCGGTGGGATGTCGTGGTGAGCGGCGAACACCTGCCCCCTCCTGTCAAAACATTAGCTGGTGGTAATTACAGGAAGTGATCCCCCTGTTTAACCAGTTACCCATGCTACTGGAGAACATCTCATATCGCTGATTAAGGAATATAGGATGCTTACTGTATATGATCTTAATGTCAGGGCGGGCGAAGCAGGCAGGACCCACATGCAGGAACAGATACGAGGTTTAACTGAAAACGCCTTTATTTCAAGGCTACATACAGAGCAGAACTCTCCCTAGTGAACACAGACAAGGATCTCACACCAACTGAAAGACGAACAGAACTTAAATACCAGCAAAAGCGATCACCAAGACAACGCATGTGGGGAGGGAGGAACCACACAGGAGAACAAGCAGGCATTCAAACAGGAGGAAAACACAGCGGCCGTTTCTCAATGTCGAGGAGGCTTGCTTGGTAGCACACATATGCTGGGCATTTAAACAGTGATTCTGCGCCCCTCGATGACGTACTGTAGTGTGCTTGAAATAGTGGCTCCGGAGCAGCTTTACTCGACATTGAGAAACGGCCAGAGGGTGTTTCTCAACGTCTAGAAACATACTATGTCATCGAGTCCCGCCGAAGGACTGTTCCAATGTCCAGCATACTTGGAATTCTACGGAGGCCGGCACACTTCGTAGCGAGACATTTCGAGGCTGCACATGTGTAGACTCCGCAGTCTTAAAATCCCCACAATGCTTTGCGCACGGACCAATTTCCAAATCTTTGGCGGAAATCGGGTTCCATTTAAGGCGGGGCCTCACACATGACACACACCCGTTAGCCTGTTAGCCCGTTAGCCTGTTAGCCTGTTAGCCTGTTAGCCTGTTGGCCTGTTGGCCTGTTGGCCTGTTGGCCTGTTGGCCTGTTAGCCTGTTAGCCTGTTAGCCTGTTAGCCTGTTAGCATGTTAGCCTGTTAGCCTGCTCCACCATTCTTCGTTTTTACGAGGCTCGGAAGGATTCTTGCCTCGCTTCTGAAGCAAGTGACTCGGAAGACATGTGCTACCAAGCAAGCCTCCTCGACATTGAGAAACACCCAGAGACAGGAAGTAAGAGCAGACATAACTAGGGGTGTGCACACCTTTCAGAATAAAACGGGAAAACAAAGACAGATCTTAACAATACAGAATAAAGCACAGACAGATCATGACACTAAATCGGTCTCCGTTGAAGTATTATACTATATTGTATTTCAAGCTAATAGATGTTTGAATATTCTACCTTGAAGCGTTAGCATTAGCATGTGTTGCATCCCTGCCTTTGTTAACAAATGTCCACATGACAACCATTTATCTGAAGAAATGTCTGTATAATGGTTTTAATGTTTCTATATAACAATTTATAAAACGGACAAGTCAAATCAAGCAATCTGATTGGTTCTTAGCCGTGATATACTGAGCGTATACCACGGGTAGAATTGTAAGTTGCTTTTCACAACAAGTCAGTATCCCTCCGCGTCTGAGAAAAACAGTCGGCTGAACCACGCCCCTTAGCTGTGATGTAATGAGCATATACCACGGCCTGTCGTGAGCTATTGCTTAAATATACCATATCTTGGAGCTGTGATTGGTTGTAATATGTTCGTAGATGTTCAAATGTATATTTCTACTTTTATACAGACTCTAAGCCAGCAATCCTTATTTTAAGATGTTTCTCGCATGAATACTTATGTCCTTTAGAGTATGTCTTATCCTTGTTACCTTTACTTGACTTGACAGGTCAGGTTAAGGTAATGAAGGAGAATTCATAAGGACTTGCAAGAGAGAATTCGACTGCATGTGTCATGCGACCAATGATATGTCTTTGTTTTGCTTATGGTTCAGTGTACCCTATGTCAAAAGAGATTTAAATAAAGGAGTGACATAACGTTCACATCATGTACCCAACTTTAATCTTGGCTTCCAGTCAATGAAGAAAATGTATAGTTTGGAGCGTTTTAAAGCAAAAGAGAATATTTGAGCGAATTTTGGACGACTTCTAATGATCGCCTTACATTATTTACCCCCCCTCTACCGGAGGTGTTGACAGGCACAACATGGATCATTTTAGAAGTCTTGGTTCGTATCATTCCCCACAGGAGCCTTCAAGGTTTAATCAGGTGCTTATACAGAAAGCCCAACGCATGGATATGCAGTAGGTTTGATTCCATCCTTATTTATAGTCCTCGCACGCCAGCTGCATTATTGCCACGAGCAGTAGGAGGAGAACTATGAAACCCTTTTGACTGCTGCGTGAACCCGCTTTGCAGCAGATTGCATTTGTATGCTCCCTTGAATCATCATCTCAGTTGGCTGCAGTCACTTTAGCCGATTCACTCTCTTCACAGCAGCGAAACACCGCCGCCGCTTAGAGCCGAGCTTTTTCAAAATGAAAAGAAAAAGAGACACACGCACAACCTATATTGTAATACGATAAGGCAAGGCAAGTTTATTTATACCGCACCTTTCAACACAAGGCAAAGTGCTTTACAAAAAATGAAAGACATTAAGAAAATGGCATTTAAAATCAGTCATTAAAAAGAAAAGATAATAAAATAAACATTAAAAGAAAAAATACATGGATAAAAGTTACAGTGCAGTTTAAGATAATCTCTCGACCGTACAGAGGTCAAAGATCACCTTCAGGTCAAAGCATGACGGCATCATTATCATAATTATTTCCCGGGGTCAGGCTGTGTTTATATTGGGGTTACTTATAATTCATTTCCTGGAATTAAATGTCCATAAATTAATTTTCTTGATATCAGAAAAGGTGTCGATTCAGACCTCTGCCCTTAAAATAAGTCATTTCCACTGTGAGTAATGTTCCACAGGTGAATACTTGATTCTGATTGGTCCATTGCTGATTGAGGTCTGAT
Organism: Pseudochaenichthys georgianus; assembly: GCF_902827115.2. Classification (NCBI taxonomy): domain Eukaryota; kingdom Metazoa; phylum Chordata; class Actinopteri; order Perciformes; family Channichthyidae; genus Pseudochaenichthys; species Pseudochaenichthys georgianus. The sequence goes on along the minus strand of NC_047512.1, from coordinate 5,212,183 downwards.
ATTTTTCGCTCACGCAGCGTCCACGCGGCGGCGTGCGTTGAAGCTTGCCGGTGGGCGTGTCTGAAACTCGACCAACAACCAATCACATGAATCTCCCGCCCCGGACACACAAGCACGCGGTTTGATTGGCCAGAGCTTGTACTGGCATATGATTTGATTGGCTGACGCTTCCGTCGAAGCTTCAAAAGTTGAACATTGCTCAACTGTTGAAGCGAGCAAAGCGAAGCTCCCACAATGCAGTTCGGCAAAGCGTGACGTCACCCCATTCAAAGTGAATGGGCAGAAGTGGACGGGCCGTAACAGACTGTTGCTAGGGAGATCTTTTATTTTCTCTTACATATACTGTATGTTATTACAAAAAATACAATTCTGTCAAACCGTGTTCCTCTCCTTTCCTTTGCGTCTGTTGTCTCTCCTATCCACTCTCCTCTTCGTCACCAATCGTCCTCTCCTTTGTCTCGTTCTCTCTTTTCACTCCTCCACTCGTTAGTTTCTGTGCCGTGTCTTAAATCGTCTCAAGTCTAGTCTTTTTATCCCACCACGAAAGATGTGTCTGCAGCCACGGAGACAATCTAACCCCTCATTTTCATCCCTCTCTCCTCACCTTCACTCTCTCCTCACCTTCACTCTCTCCTCACCTTCACTCTCTCCTCACCTTCACTCTCTCCTCCCGGCTGCAGAGGACTCCTGCGGATCCAGAAAAGGTCAGAGAATGTGGGACCATTAAATGCAGACACATGCACCAGTCTCAAACACATCACATTATAGTAAGGAGACACACACACTCACACACACACACACACACACACACACACACACACACACACACACACACACACACACACACACACACACACACACACACACACACACACACACCACACACACACACACACACACACACACACACACACACACACACACACACACACACACACACACACACACACACACACACACACACACACACACTCATCTCCCGTCCAGAGTGAGACACTAACACGAAGCCAGCACGTGAAGGCTAACATGTTTTGGACACAAAAGGCTTCCTGTGATGGCGCTGAAACACATCGACACAGGTTCACACGTGATCCATAGACTTTGACATGTAATTCACACTTTGTGGCGCACCGCCGGGAGGAGTGGAAAGTCTTTGGTGCATCTTTTGAGAGAAATGGATGACATTTAGTTGAGATGTTAGGTGGTATGAGTCACCGTTATACACATAGAGATGTCTTCAATACGGTTCATATATAAAAATGCTCCATTTCTCTACCCTCTGTTGTCATAGAGATGGGGACAAAATATATTACTATAACGGCCCAACGCTGATTTTTACCTATTTTACTCACAAATAATTTTGTTCTCTACTTTGCCAGTTTTTAATTTGGTGTTGAGCTACTTGCAACGACACTTCAATGAGAGTCCACTAACGGGGCCAGATACGGCTTTGTGTGGAGGTTTTCCCTTTCCTGAAGTGTGTGTGTGTGTGTGCATGCAGATGGTATGAGAAAAATAAAGAGCTTTTTGAACATTAAAGCATGGAGACTAAGGGAGGCTGTGCACTTGTAATGCAAGGATGCAGCGCAGCATGCTTCACAGAACAAGATGAGAGGCAGAAAAACACAATGAAAGAACAATGAGATTAAAATAAAAAACAAAACAGAAAAAGCGGGAACAACGATTCAAGTCAAATTAGCCCTTATTAAAAAGATAGGTCTTTAATTTGCGTTTTGTTTGCTGTATATTGTATACTGTGTAATTCACTATATGCTTATCGAGCCCATGGCTGTGTTCTAAACTGCATTCTGGGTTTATGACGGCGTCCTATTTATTCCTTCGAAGGTTTGTCATGCTTCAATGTTTTTGGGACTCATTAGTCCTTACTCAGCCGGGCCTGATGCATATCCAAGACTTGTTTTGGCCGATCCAGCTGACTTCCTGCTGGCTCACAGGAAGCGGATAAAATGATTAAAAGTGGTCCAACCCCAACAAGCAGAAAGTCGCAGCCAGTGGTGATGAGACGCTATGTCTGTGTTTACACTTTATTCTGCGGCAGCAAGTGGCGGAACATAAACTGATTGATGCCGCTGCAAAAATGCAAATGTGAATCCCTTGAGGGGGGGAAATAAGTTGTGTACATGTTCCACACTTCAGCCAGTTTGTAGGATCTGTCGCCAAGACTTCTCACAGTTTCATACACTGGGTTTGAACTATGTTCGTAGGCAGCTCCACCGTCTCAGCCGCCCTCCAGCCGCGAGGCAGCAGACCGGATGATACATGATTAAAAGTGGTCGAACACCAAAAAGTAGAAAGTCGCAGTCAGGGTCTATTTCTGTGTTTACACTTTATTCTGCGGCAGCAAGTGGCGGAACAGAAACCGAGTGAGGCTGCTGCAAACATGCACATGTGAAACCCTTTAGGGGTGAACATACGTTTAAACACTTCAGCCAGTTTGTAAGGCAAGTTTATTTATCCGGCACCTTTCAACACAAAGGGCTTTACAAAAATGAAAGGCATGAAGAAACATATTATAAAATACCATTTAAAAGCAGAGATAATAAAACATGAATGACAAAGGTACATTAATTCAAGTTACAGTGCAGTGTGAGATATGAATATATCAATTAAAAGCAGCGGCAAAAAGAAAAGTCTTCAGCCTGGATGTAAAAGTAGTCAGAGTCGCAGCAGACCTTCAGGTTTCTGGGAGTTTGTTCCCAGAGCATACTAACTGAACTCCTCCATGTTTAGTTCTGCGCCTCTTCTTCCTCCGCAGGCTGAGGAGGTTCAACATGGACTCCAGGACACTCTGCAACTTCTACAGGTGCACCCTAGAGAGCATCCTGACCTCCTACAGGTGCACCCTAGAGAGCATCCTGACCTCCTACAGGTGCACCATAGAGAGCATCCTGACCTCCTACAGGTGCACCCTAGAGAGCATCCTGACCTCCTACAGGTGCACCCTAGAGAGCATCCTGACCTCCTACAGGTGCACCATAGAGAGCATCCTGACCTCCTACAGGTGCACCCTAGAGAGCATCCTGACCTCCTACAGGTGCACCCTAGAGAGCATCCTGACCTCCTACAGGTGCACCTTAGAGAGCATCCTGACCTCCTACAGGCAGGTGCACCCTAGAGAGCATCCTGACCTCCTACAGGTGCACCCTAGAGAGCATCCTGACCTCCTACAGGTGCACCTTAGAGAGCATCCTGACCTCCTACAGGCAGGTGCACCCTAGAGAGCATCCTGACCTCCTACAGGTGCACCCTAGAGAGTATCCTGACTGGCTGCATCACGGCCTGTACGGCAGCTGCTCCGCCCTCAACCGTAAGGCTTTACAGAGGGTGGTGAAAGCTGCAGAGAACATCACCAGGACGGAGCTGCATCCATGGAGGACCCTCACTCCCAGCGGCTCAGGAAGAAATCCCTCCGGATTATCAAAGACCCCCATCACCCCGGCAACAAACTGTTCAGTCTGGCAGGCGCTACCGCAGCATCCGGACTAAGACCACCAGATAGACAGAGACAGTTTCGTCCCGCAGGCAATAAGACTGCTAAACACCTGAACTGCTGAAACAACATCCACAACATTCATCTGCTACTTAATCATTATTTATCTATTTCTCTAATATATCATATTTCCATAACTTGCATATAGACTCTTATTGCACTATTTCACTGTTTCACTTTTTTCTTCTTGTATTTACTATTAACTTGCACTATATGTTTCTGTTTGTGTGTTCTGTGTTGCTCTGCTGGAGAAGCCTGTGGAGATTGTCATCGCCATAACTACACAGCAGCTGTGTTCATTTGACAAACAAAGAACCTGGACTCTGGGGACAGGACGCTGACAGAAGACCTGAGCGCTCTGGATGGTTCATCCTCCAGCAGCAAACATCAGAAACACGTGGGGCCTCAAACATGCAAAGCTCTATAAACCAGCAGCAGTGTTTAGAAATCAGTTCAATTAAGATCTGAATCCATGAGTTGCATACTCTGTAGGCAGCTCCAGTCTCAGCAGCCCTCCAGCCTCGAGGCAGCAGACCCCAGTGGACGCTGGGTTTCTTCGATAAACTGCAACCACACTTTGTCTGCTTTCTCAGAACGCTGCAAGGTCCTGATGGAGGAACTGTCTTTGAAGGAGCCTTGTTGACGCAGAGCCACAGCAGCCTGCAGGCCTCGGTGGATGCCATGTGTTCTTCTGTTGCTCGCTGTGTGTGACGGACACTGCACTGAGATGCTGATGATAGGAGTTTTCTGGCAGCTGCTGACGGGGATACGATCTCAATGCAAACACCCAGTCTTTTTTAATTCAAAGCCGTTCCACAGACACTTGGCTCAAAGTCGAGGGCTCTAACAAGCTTTCAAAGTTACCCAGAGATCTTTCATGTCAGCGCGCTAATGAGAGTTTAGCCTCCTAGCTGCGTTCCTCTCTCTTTTGCTGTTGGGTGATGCAGTGAAACGAGGAGGACAACGTGCGTTTAAAAGTCTCACACACACACACACACACACACACACACACACACACACACACACACACACACACACACACACACACACACACACACACACACACACACACACACACACACACACACACACACACACACACACACACACACACACGCTCTGAAGGGTCTCCTCAGGTGTACGTTCTTGGTTTTGAGACGGAACAAAAGGCTAAAAATTACACAAACAATATTTCTCAACGTCACAAACTATTTTAGACCTTTAAGGAAAATGATGACATTTTGTCTGATTCTCCCTTTTCCCAACAGTCAAAAAGAGGGGCACATTTTAAATTTGAGGTTTACCTTTTGAAAAATGTGAAGTTCAGGTTTATGGAAAGGTCAGTTTGATCGGTTAAAAGTGGGCAGGGGGGGTTAGGGTACAGTTGTAGTTAATTGGGTCTTTATACGTCTTTTGAAATGTTGGGTCCTGCACTGCTTACTTCTCACGGCTTGCTTGCTACTGATTGTTCCATTTGAACATTCCCGATGTTGTTAATTTTCATTAACACACCGCGGCTAAGGTGGATCACCGGACTATGTGCACTCGTACCAATCAACAGCCGTCATTTCCAGTTACCTTGCTGTCGCCATTTTGTTTTAACGCAGCGGAACGGACAATTGTTTTCTTAGTTGAAGCAATATGATAATTTCTAATCAGTGTTTTGATCCAAGTTGTTGGTTTATTTTACATTACATATCATTTAGCTGACGCCTTTGTCCAAAGCGACTTACAATAAGTGCAACAACAATAAAGATCCAAACGTGAACATCAAGGAAAGTGCAGATATATTCACTTCAAGCAAGATCATGCAGTAAGAGCTGTGAATGAGTTACAAGGCCTGCATTACCTTTTTACCAAGGCTTTCCCCACTGTATAGTTAGTTTAATAGGTTTATTTTTCCACTACTTCCCCCCCCCCTACCCGACTTGTAAAGCGACCTTGGGTTTCCTGAAAGGCGCTATAAAAATATTATATATTATTATTATTATTATTAACCATAAAAGTGCTTTGTGGTTGTTGTTCTAGAAGCAATAATTGGATTGCCAAGATACAAATAAGGTCCAAATATATGCTTTTTCAGTTTGTGACAAAAGATGCAGTCCTGATGTCAACGGGGAGCTCACTCCACCGTTTAGGAGCCAGGATAGTGTTCAGGGTTGTTTAGTGTGTAGCCACGTAATAACCTGCATTGGTTGTCCCTGTGAATCGTGAGGTTCTCGTCTGACTTTGTCCTCGATACTGGATGGATGTTATATGCTGAGGCAAATATGTGATTTGTGATATTGGGCTGTGGAAATACGATTTCCCCGATTTCAGATTGGGATAGCTGAATAATCTTCCATAAACAAGAAGCTCCAGATGAGGGAGAAACACACATGCAGACACATTAGAATCTTTCCTCCGTGTTGGACAGACTGCCATCTTGGATTGGCTGCTGGCTTTGATGAATGGGGTCACAGCAGAACAGCTGACTGCATCACTCTCATCTCTCCAACACGTCTAATTAGAGACGAGGCGTGCGGCCGCTCACCGGGATGACTTACATGTTTCTACTGAAAAGCCACTGTAGCCATTGACGCTCGCCTACAGCACGAAGAGAGAGAACATAAGGAGGTTTAGTTTCTGCCATGCGATGAATACAGAAGTCTACATGGAGGCAGACTTCCAACACACTGCGTGGAAAGTTGTTTATAATTCAGGGCCTTTACCTCAGTGGTGATTAACATTAAGGGCTGCAGAGGGTAATCCGTGGAGCTGAAAGAACGGACTGATCCATTACACACACACACACACACACACACACACACACACACGCACACACACACACACACACACACACACACACACACACACACACACACACACACACACACACACACACACACACACACACACACACACACACACACACACACACACACACATGCACACACACCACACACACACACACACACACACCACACACACACACACACACACACACACACACACACACACACACACACACGCACACACACACACACACTCACTATAAATAGGCCAATCGCAGGTCCTGCCCGTTTCCATGACCCCAGCTTGAGAGAAATTACAGGCTGTTGCACCAATAGCAGGATTGAGCCGTTTGTGACATGCTGAGTCATTCACTTCCCGTCAGTAGGGAGGTCTTTCTGCGGCAGACAATCACTGAGCTATTGTGTGAGGGGGGGTAACCGTGGATACTGAGGGAAGCGTCACAAGCTGAGGCAAATGGTTAAAAAGGTGGTTGTGATTAAGAATGGTCTGAAATCCTCTTGCAGAATCTGAACGTATTATTTAGAGAAGGAGAGTTGAGGAAACCTAATGTCGAACACATTCATTATACATTAATAATATAAATGAACACTTGGTTGAGGTTTTGTACTTCCCTTCCCTAAACGTTCAAATGCAGGAATTTTAATTATGTCGAGTATTTCTTTACACTTAACGACTACTTTTAATATTAAGAAATCCACTTATCTTGTATTAATACAGCTGCCGGGTGAATCTGCAGCCGCACGTTGGTGGAGATGAATCACTGCTTCCCGACCGAATAAAGGTTATAAAACCTGACATTTGCTCCTTACACACTTGACGCGGCGGTGGCTGGCATGTGGTGACAGCGAGAAATGTCACGGCGGAGGGAGGAAGTGTGTGTTCGTGCTCTTTGACACAAGATGGGAGCTCACACTGTTGTTGTTTTTTTGCACGATGTTTTATTCAACTTGTGGCAAAGCAGCAACTTGACAGCACAACAGTGAGAATCAGACAAAATGTCATCACTTTCCCAAAAACACCTTCATTCTGAAAGATCTAAGATAGTTTGTGACATTGAGAAATAATGTGTGTGTAATTTTTAGCCTTTTGTACTTTCTCAAAATCAAGAACAGACACCTGGGGGTAGTGCTGCGTACCTGGACTCACATTCAGGTGCAGGTCCGGACTCAAGTCCAGAGGTTCAGGTTCAGGTCCGGACTCAAGTCCAGAGGTTCAGGTTCAGGTCCGGACTTATAAGTCCGGACCTGAACCCATGGCTTGTGTCAAGTTGTGCGAGTAACTAAAGTGAACTTATTGTGAGCTAATTATCAATTGAAATTAACTCATAAACAACTAAAATTCAAACTCGTCAGGTTTATTGTGCTCCCTTCCAACTTGTGTCTACATTTCTCTAAAAAGTACAAATGTAAAAAAAACACTTTTTTCCACTTAGTCTACAAATGACTTATGACAGCAACTACAGTGAACTACTACAAGGTTCAAACATTTATTTCATTTACCAAACTAAAGTAACCAAACAGTCCCTGAGCTGACTGAGCCTAAATCCCTAAAGCGTTGCTGAAAGGTAGAGTGTAGAGTAGACTATACGCATCACACTGTTACACACCTACTATACAGTATAGGCTACACTGTAGTGACTGTACAGTCAGAGTGTACTGTACTGTCTGTGCACCATGTCTTTTCTACAACTCTACATGTTTACATTAAACAGTACATACTACATACATAGTGATGTACATACATACATACTGTTAGAAATTAAAATCAATGTTGATATGGCGTAATTTTGAATTAAATACACTATTTAATTTAAATCAGTTTTATTCTGAAAATCCGGAAGTTCACACTATTTACTTAATACTTTTATTCTGAAAAGTCTTCACTTCCGGTTAGCATTAGCATGTGGCGAAATGCTACGTCTTCAAACCGTGAATCGAAGGTGAAATGACATGTGATGTTGTACACTGAGCACACTGGGATTGGCACTCATTTATTGACGCTGAATAACGTTTATCAGGGAATGTTTAAATAACCACAGACACCAGAATATACGTAAGTGCTAGTTTTTTTGCGAGTCCAAGTACCGGTTCCTGACGTTCCGGTTTTAACCGGACTTGAACCGAAACTTTTTACAAGTCCAGTACCGGTTCGGCGTACCGGTACGCAGCACTACCTGGGGGGTATACTGCGGTAAACTCCGGCTTTCCGGTCATCCGAAGCTGGTTCTCTTTTGAGCAGGCTAGATCTCCATGGTAACTTATGCTAAGCAGCTAACCTGGTCGGGAGCAGGTTAGGTTGCAGGCTAAGAGCTCAACTCAGTGAAAGCACCGCCTGCTGACCAATCAGAGCTCAGTGTGCGGAGTTTAAAGCGATCAAGTCATATTACAGGAGAAAGGAAATACAGAAAAACTGCCGTCGCAGGAAAGACGGCCGGCAAAAATCACCGACTGTGTGAACGTGAACATTAATAGAATATCACCTCCATCTTCAGAGCAATCTGACTATTATAACATTAGCGTTAAGAAAGCTTACTTAAATATCGGCCACAACATAAGTAACCGGATCAGAGTACATTAAGTACAGTCCGCGGCATATCACTTCATAATGTATCACATATCTCCTGATCTGAGTCAGCTGAGCCGTATCTGGCCGTGCAACACTCACAGCGTCACATACTGTATGCAGAAGTATTATTTTAAGCAACACATAAATTGACGAAATACTCGAGACAAATGTAATTAAAGTCAGATCGTGTCTTGGACGGGGCAGTGATATCATAAACCTGTTAATGTACGCATTCAAACACGTGTTCTGTTCCCAGCTGTGTTCACCTTGCAGGTGCAGCTCTGAGGCTTTGATCCTGATCAAGTGTTTAAGTCATGGATGTTTAAAGTTTAACTTCTTCATTTTTGACTAGTATTAAAGTTGACTTTTCATTCAGGAAGTATGACGCTGCGCTGTCGGTGCGCTTCTCCATGTTTGTGATTGGTCGAATGCTCCAGATACCACCCCTTTCATGTGAACGCGCACCTACCTAGATAGGACACGGCTGGCTTGAGCGATCCACTTGATAACCAGCGTCGTAGGACCGTTTAGCGAGAGCGCGTATGTTTTGGATTAGGCCAACCAGCTAACTCAAACATATCCAGGTTAGGTTGAACCAGCTTCGTAGTATAGGCCCCTGGAGACCCTTCAGAGCAAAGCAACAGTCCTGTGTGTGTGTGTGTGTGTGTGTGTGTGTGTGTGTGTGTGTGTGTGTGTGTGTGTGTGTGTGTGTGTGTGTGTGTGTGTGTGTGTGTGTGTGTGTGTGTGTGTTAGAACAGTGCTTCTCAAAGTGTGGTCCGTGAGCGCCCCCTAGTGGTCCGTGAGTATCACATTTGAAATAAATTAATCTATTTAAGTTTTCCGCACTCTCGCGGGAATATCTCCGCAATGGAGCGAGCTTAAGTTTAATTTTGAATTGTATGATATAGCCCAGCGTAACACCTTCATCACACATGTTGCCACTTGTTTGTACCATTTTCAGGCGATTTGTAATCTATTCTAGAATAACGATGTGTTTTTGGATATTTGTGGAGTTAGGTGGTCCGCGAGTGTTTTTTTATTGGTTAAGTGGTCCTTGGTATGAAAAAGTTTGAGAAACACTGTGTTAGAAGACAGGGGACAAATAAAAAGAAGTACAAACAAATTGCGAAAAAAATCAAGAAATAAATTAATACAAATAATCAAATGTATCGAATAAATATTCAAATATATATTTGTATATCTATTGGAGGTGTGAGGAAATTGGGATTACCTCCTACATGTTACTGTTATACAAAATGCATGGCTTTACTGTAGGTGCAATGACATATTGGACCATGCAATTCAGAAAAGGTTTCTCTGTCATCCAGCTGAAAAACAGAGAAACCGAACAACGTGCTTGTGGAAAGCAATAAGTCAGAGAATAACAACACACAAAAGAAACCGACTAGAAAGGAACTCAGAGAGCGCAGTCCTCCGCCAACACCTGCCCTATCTTGCAATGTTAATTACATAAACAGGACCTGTGTATTCAGCCTAATCAACTCCAACACTAAAAGTGTGTTTTCCCAGCTACACTCTTTCTTCAAGTTTCAATGTGAATTGTGCCTCAAGTTTCTCCGTCATCCAGCCGACTAACAGACAAACCAAACAGTAAACTTCCTTGGTGGAAGTAATAAGGCGGAGAATATCCAACACAAACTGTGGGTGACAAAAAAACGTAGAAAAATATGCTGCACATCATAAAAAAGGAAGTTATTTGATGTGGAATGGGGTTTCAAACTGACAGGCGAAGTGTCCCACCTCATTTGAAACTGCCATTCGAGTGGAAATCCTCAAAACAGGTAAAGACAGAGCTTTGTGTAGAACAACACTCACGAAGTGGAGTCCGGTCAACTGGACGGAGAGAACAAACAAAGCACCAATCCTCTCCACAACATAGAGATAATTACATACCATTCCCAGTCCATTCCAGAGGCCTCGGGCCCAAACAATGGTCACTTGTCTGGAGGTCCAGAAGGGAAGCCCACACTAATGACAGCTGACTGCCTCCCACATCGCTGATGGAGGGAGATCGGACTGACAACACTGATAACGTTGATCGCTCCATCTTCTCCGCACTCTCATCCGTCATCCTGCTCCTCCTCCATATAAAGGTTAGCCTTCTCTCCGTCTCTCCGTCTCTCCGTCTCTCGCTGCCGCCCCTCATGATGGACGGAGGTCTTTGTCACCGCAGCCAGAAACTAACCTTTTCCTCCTCAGAGCGGCTGATGAGTTCAAACCGACCTCATCAATTTGAACTCCTCGCCGTCTGAAGAGGAGCTTTAGAGAGAGGCCTGGATCATTGATAGTATTCAGAAATATGTGTACATGGCAGTGTGTTCCCCTCATATTTGTATACGCTTGTGTTTACTTAAAGAGGACATATTGTGCTCATGTTCAGGTGTATATCAGTATGTAGTGTCTCTACTTTAAAGAGTCCTCTCCTGCTGATGTTCAGGTGTATATCAGTATGTAGTGTCTCTACTTTAAAGAGTCCTCTCCTGCTCATGTTCAGGTGTATATCAGTATGTAGTGTCTCTACTTTAAAGAGTCCTCTCCTGCTGATGTTCAGGTGTATATCAGTATGTAGTGTCTCTACTTTAAAGAGTCCTCTCCTGCTGATGTTCAGGTGTATATCAGTACGTAGTGTCTCTACTTTAAAGAGTCCTCTCCTGCTGATGTTCAGGTGTATATCAGTATGTAGTGTCTCTACTTTGAAGAGTCCTCTCGTGATTGGTGTTCAGTTCAGGTGTATATCAGTATGTAGTGTCTATACTTTAAAGAGTCCTCTCCTCCTGATGTTCAGGTGTATATCAGTATGTAGTGTCTCTACTTTAAAGAGTCCTCTCCTGCTGATGTTCAGGTGTATATCAGTATGTAGTGTCTCTACTTTAAAGAGTCTTCTCCTGCTGATGTTCAGGTGTATATTAGTATATACTGTCTATACTTTAAAGAGTCCTCTCCTGCTGATGTTCAGGTGTATATCAGTATGTAGTGTCTCTACTTTAAAGAGTCCTCTCCTGCTGATGTTCAGGTGTATATCAGTACGTAGTGTCTCTACTTTAAAGAGTCCTCTCCTGCTGATGTTCAGGTGTATATCAGTATGTAGTGTCTCTACTTTAAAGAGTCCTCTCCTGCTGATGTTCAGGTGTATATCAGTACGTAGTGTCTCTACTTTAAAGAGTCCTCTCCTGCTGATGTTCAGGTGTATATCAGTATGTAGTGTCTCTACTTTAAAGAGTCCTCTCCTGCTGATGTTCAGGTGTATATCAGTATGTAGTGTCTCTACTTTAAAGAGTCCTCTCGTGATTGGTGTTCAGTTCAGGTGTATATCAGTATGTAGTGTCTATACTTTAAAGAGTCCTCTCCTCCTGATGTTCAGGTGTATATCAGTATGTAGTGTCTCTACTTTAAAGAGTCCTCTCCTGCTGATGTTCAGGTGTATATCAGTATGTAGTGTCTCTACTTTAAAGAGTCTTCTCCTGCTGATGTTCAGGTGTATATTAGTATATACTGTCTATACTTTAAAGAGTCCTCTCCTGCTGATGTTCAGGTGTATATCAGTATGTAGTGTCTCTACTTTAAAGAGTCCTCTCCTGCTGATGTTCAGGTGTATATCAGTACGTAGTGTCTCTACTTTAAAGAGTCCTCTCCTGCTGATGTTCAGGTGTATATCAGTATGTAGTGTCTCTACTTTAAAGAGTCCTCTCCTGCTGATGTTCAGGTGTATATCAGTACGTAGTGTCTCTACTTTAAAGAGTCCTCTCCTGCTGATGTTCGGGTATATATCAGTATGTAACGTCTCTACTTTAAAGAGTCCTCTCGTGATTGGTGTTCAGTTCAGGTGTATATCAGTATGTAGTGTCTATACTTTAAAGAGTCCTCTCCTCCTGATGTTCAGGTGTATATCAGTATGTAGTGTCTCTACTTTAAAGAGTCCTCTCCTGCTGATGTTCAGGTGTATATCAGTATGTAGTGTCTCTACTTTAAAGAGTCCTCTCCTGCTGATGTTCAGGTGTATATCAGTATGTAGTGTCTCTGCTTTAAAGAGTCCTCTCCTGCTGATGTTCAGGTGTATATCAGTATGAAGTGTCTCTACTTTAAAGAGTCCTCTCCTGCTGATGTCCAGGTGTATATCAGTATGTAGTGTCTCTACTTTAAAGAGTCCTCTCCTGCTGATGTTCAGGTGTATATCAGTATGTAGTGTCTCTACTTTAAAGAGTCCTCTCCTGCTGATGTTCAGGTGTATATCAGTATGTAGTGTCTCTACTTTAAAGAGTCCTCTCCTGCTGATGTTCGGGTATATATCAGTATGTAACGTCTCTACTTTAAAGAGTCCTCTCGTGATTGGTGTTCAGTTCAGGTGTATATCAGTATGTAGTGTCTATACTTTAAAGAGTCCTCTCCTCCTGATGTTCAGGTGTATATCAGTATGTAGTGTCTCTACTTTAAAGAGTCCTCTCCTGCTGATGTTCAGGTGTATATCAGTATGTAGTGTCTCTACTTTAAAGAGTCCTCTCCTCCTGATGTTCAGGTGTATATCAGTATGTAGTGTCTCTACTTTAAAGAGTCCTCTCCTGCTGATGTTCAGGTGTATATCAGTATGTAGTGTCTCTACTTTAAAGAGTCCTCTCCTGCTGATGTGCAGGTGTATATCAGTATGTAGTGTCTCTACTTTAAAGAGTCCTCTCCTGCTGATGTTCAGGTGTATATCAGTATGTAGTGTCTCTACTTCAAAGAGTCTTCTCCTGCTGATGTTCAGGTGTATATTAGTATATACTGTCTATACTTTAAAGAGTCCTCTCCTGCTGATGTTCAGGTGTATATCAGTATGTAGTGTCTCTACTTTAAAGAGTCCTCTCCTGCTGATGTTCAGGTGTGTATCAGTATGTAGTGTCTCTACATGTCTCCATGCTTTAATGTTCAAAAAGATCTTTATTTCTCTCATACTGCCTGTGCTGCAGTACCTCTTTTCACCCTCTGTCTGAAACCAGAGCCCAGTCTGCTCTGATTGGTTAGCTGGCCGGCTCTGTTGTGATTGGTCAACCGCTAAGAGATGTCCCGCCCCTTAGCCTATCACCCTGCGAACTGTGCACTTTAATTCAAGATACCATCATCTAACATGAACACATCCATCCTCTAAATGCATTTCAAAAACTGAATTAGCAAGCGGACAAACTGCACATTTTAAAATTCAAACAATAAATTAACAGTCATTTTCTTTGTGTAAAAATACTGTTAATTCTGGATTTCTTTGAACGTACACAAACACGAAAGCCAGGTGTTAATCTTTACGATTACTCATTCAGACACTGGTATTACACAGCGCTGTTTTAAAGCACTATGACTCATTCAGATGCAGTTAATAAAAGCTGTATTTCCCTTCAGAAGCGCACAGGGCTTTACTGCAGGAGTTCACAACGGGAATATGAGGCGAAGGAATAAATGCATAAACTACTATTGTAGCCTCACTGCTCAGCAGAATAGTTGGATTCTATCCAGTTAATGTGAACACAGTGCTTCCCAACCTTTGAGCTTGACACTATAAGAAAGTGTTTTCCCTTCAAGCTAAGTCAGCATGCCTACAGGAAGTGTGTCAACGGCTCAAACTGTGACAGAGATCCCTCAGGCACTGGCTGGTTTCAGAGCACTGAGCCCTCACACACTTCAGCAACACGTCAAGAGATGTCAAAGAGGCGAACACTGGGGATGAAGCCCTGATAGCTGGAGGGAGTTTACAGGGGTTGTTAACTTTTGTTGGTCTGGGGTACCATAAACTGATGCTCCCCTTCTGGTTGCTTGTTGCAGTCTACGGCTTCTATCTTCAGTAGACTGGACTACTGCAATGGTGTCTTCACAGGTCTCACTAAAACATCTATTAGGAAGCTGCAGCTGATTCAGAACGCCGCTGCTCGAGTCCTCACTAGCACTAAGAAAGTGGATCACATCACTCCTGTTCTGAAGTCTTTACCCTGGCTTCCTGTGTGTCAAAGAATAGATTTCTAAATACTGCTGCTGGTTTATAAAGCACTGAATGGTTTAGGCCCAAAATACATTTCTGACCTCCTGCTAAATTATGAACCATCCAGATCTCTCAGGTCTTCAGGGACTGGTCAGCTTTCTGTCCCCAGAGTCAGAACTAAACATGGAGAAGCAGCGTTCAGTTATTATGCTCCAAACATCTGGAACAAACTCCCAGAGACTACTTTTAAATCCAGGCTGAAGACTTTTCTTTTTGCCGCTGCTTTTAATTTAACTATTCACATCTTAAACTGCACTGTAACTTTTATCCATGTACTTTTCCGTTTAATGTTTATTTTATTATCTTTTCTTTTTAATGACTGATTTTAAATGCCATTTTCTTAATGTCTTTCATTTTTTGTAAAGCACTTTGAATTGCCTTGTGTTGAAAGGTGCGGTATAAATAAACTTGCCTCGCCTTGCCTTCTGTATTTTGCAACTGAATCAGAATCAGGTATTGCCAGGTAGGTTGACACGTACGAGGAATTTGACTTGATGTCGTGGTGCATACGCAAGTAAATAAAATAAAACACAGATAGAGAACTATTTCAAGAACACTATAATAGTTTTAGAAAATAAGAAAAATTGTGGAAAAAAAATAAATAAAAATAAAGCAGTATTTACATTAAAATAGAATGGAATAAAATATGTGCAGTAAAAAAAATATTGCGAACATTGTATGTATTAATGAATTAACTGAATAGCACTCTTCATTAAATAAAAGTTACTGTTGTTAATGTTTTAATACAAATAAATAGTCAAAATGCAGGTTGGCTTGGTCTGCCATTTACCGCACTGCATGACTCATTTCCAACTCCATGCAAAGAAACTTTAACATAAGCACGTTTAACTATTTAAACAGTTTAGTGATTTAGTGATTAATCATTTCTATAAGCTTACCAAATAGCATAATTATAACACAGGTTAGCCTCGGGTTGGTCACGATAAATAGTCACTTTAAAATGTGAAGTTTTGACACAACGCCACAGATGTTTGTTGGCACGCCGCCTGCAGGGATGTCCACCAGAGATGAATATACATCTGTAGCTCCATTCATGTCCAATCCATAATTTAAAGTGTCGAGTGTTGTGTGTTGAGGGCGGTGGTGGCGAAGTAGATAGGGACTTGGCTTGGCAACTGGAAGGTCACCAGTTCAAGACCAAGTGCTACCGAGGTGTCCCTGAGCAAGGCACCGTTCCCTACACTGCTCCCTGGGTGCCGTTCAAAATGGCAGCCCACTGCTCCTAACACTAGGAGGGGGCAAATGCAGAGAATCAATTTCCCCACGAGGGATTAATAAAAGTCCATCCTCTCTCTTATTTAAAGATAAAACTGTACATCAGGTGGCCTTTTTGATTGTCACCAGCCTAAGGAACACCCATGTAATGATCATGTTCTAAAATCAGCCATATGTGCACCAACATAAGCCTTTTGTGTGCATAGAGAAAGTCTTAAGGAGGCCATATTGTGCTTTTTTCAGACAAATTGTGAAAAGAGGTGCTGCAAGAGGAAGATAAAGAGCTTTTAGAACATTACAGCATGGAGACATGTCACAGTAGAGACACAGAATACAAATATGAAGCTGAAAAGGAGCATAATAGGGCTCCTATAAATGAGTAAACATCTTTTGAAATCAGATTACAGTAAATTAAAAAGCAAAAAAGACACAGGGGTAGATCGCTACTGGCTGCAGTATATCTTTGGCCTTCAGAGTCTGAAGGGAAGCCCATTTCTCTGTCTGCCTTATGTTTCTTAAAAGCAGATATTGAGATGACATTTGAAATCATTTGTGGGAAAATATATTCATATAAGTTCGCCCACGCTACAGCTGTGAACTTGTGGCTCCCTTCAAACTCGTTTTCCACCGTGAAATCGCACCACGATCAGTGCTTTATATTGCCATGAACACGACATTCATCAAATCTCCAACCGTCATGGCCTGACTCTTCTCTCTTCACCCACTGCTAGATAAAGCGGCACTTCAGCAGCGAGCGCTATCTGCATGGCGGCATCTATTTTTGAGAGGAGCACATTCACTTATCTGCCGCTCAGACGTGGCCACCGGAGACCAGCCGCATCCCGAGGCAACATGTGATTACGCTATCAACGAGCTATTCAACAGCCATTATTTGATTGTCATAAAGGATGAGAGGGAGCGGGGGAAGACAGGAGAAGCAGCGGCTGAATGTCTGTCCTCGGGGGGGGGGGAGGTACTGCCTCAGGGAGGAATCTGACGGCTGAGGAAGCATCAAAACATCCAGCCTTTAATAAGGAGTGCTTACCTGCAGCAAGGAGAGACTCTATGCACGCACACACACACACACACACACACACACACACACACACACACACACACACACACACACACACACACACACACACACACAACACACACACACACACACACACACACACACACACACACACACACACACACACACACACACACACACACACACACACACACACACACACACACACACACACACACACACACACACACACACACACACACACACACACACGCACGCTCTAACAGCCTGATGGATATGCGAAAGCACAGGAAAAACACTCACATTAAAAGAAGATGGGTTGATGCTCTCTGAAATCTGTATCCATGCCACTGTGTTGTCTCCTAAAGGGACGACATTACGTTTAAGATTTGAAATTGAAGCTGATGATGACATTAAGGGAGAATGTAGTAGAATAATAAGCTTTCATCTGAAGAATATGTTGTGAAATCAGATCCTAACAGATCCTAAACTATATTAGCAACTGCGTATAACAGCAGTAACATGTGAACAGAGATTTTAATTGTGTGCAACACTGTGTGCTAGAAATAACGCTATGCTACTGTTATTTTTTTTCACGGTTATTTTTCGCCTGTATTGGGAAGCAGAATCTGAAGGAGTGTGTGTGACAGAAAGTCGGCCAACAGTCACTGGAAAGTCACCTAAAATGTAAGTATTATTTAAACATCGCTTAATTCCTTCCGATATGATTGCAGCTCTGCGGTAAGCTAGCTAGCTAATGTAGCTAACCTAGTCATTTCAAATATACTGACAAAACACAGTAGCCTAAATACCCGAAGGTCACCAAGAGCTTGTGCGTCGCTTCTTAGTGTCCCCTGGTTACCGTAGAGTTTACTATTTGCTGCATTTCGCTTATGCAACACTTTAAAAAAACGCTGCACATGTTTCATTGAGTTGGTGTAGATGTTTCATTATTTTCATCTGTTTTGGCACATTTGAGGTTTCATATTTTCATCGATTTTGAAAGTGCAGCGTGTTTCTCCAAGTGGAAATGTTTTGGGACGTTCTTGCGCGTGTTAAGGCCCGGACTCACCAAGCTGACACCAAAGAACTGACACAGACGGACCCCGTCTGCGTCTTGGCCATGCGTCGCACTGGAACACACCGCAAAGACTTCAGCCGACGGCCAAGAAGCACGTACGAACTGCGTGAGTGGCAATAACTGTCCTTACCAGCAGGCGGCGGTAGTGTGTTTTCGTCATTCAAAAGAGGCAACAACCGGAAGACAGACTGCGTGATAACCGAGAGAAGAAGAACAGACTGCGTGATATAAACAAACAACAATTAGCGTGTAGGTTCCATTTCCACTCTACAGCGAGAAGCTCACGGGGCTTTCCCGAACCTGAGTTGAGAGCTGGAGATAAATAAAATCTCAGATTTGCCTTCTTAATCGTTTGTTTGGGTCCCTCACTTCCGTTTCGCTTCTCATGCACTGATTCGCTAGCTGAACAGCCAATCAGAGTGATTTATTTTGCCGACAGCCTTTGGCCGACTGCCCACCGATCCGACATGTTGAATCGGTGGGTTTTCGGCCGAAAAGGTGTCGGCACGGCTGAAAAGACACGACGGTGCGGGACACACCAATCTGAGTAGGGCGTGTCGCCGCTCATCGGCGGCCTGACGCCCATCGGCGGCCAAAATCGGCTTGGTGTGTCCGGGCCTTAAGCCACCGTTAAATCCAACACAGTTAGCCACAGGGGCCGAAACAACAACACATACATAAAGGGAAATGCAAGAACACATACAGCCTGTAGTCTTTGGATGGAAATGCAGACGGGTGCAAAGCCCGGTGCATACATTGTGATTTGCCTCTATGATTTCCCTTTCCCAGCTCTGCAGAAAAACACTATCATTGCACCATCACTTACCACAAACTGAAGTACTGCCTTCCAAATGCTATTAATTTCCGTCGAAGGGACTACTTTGGGTCTCATTGACTGGTCCGTATAAATTGCATGCTTTCATTTTGAGCAGCCTTTCAGAAAAGATGGATATTAGGGATTCCACGTGGAGCCATGAGGCGATGGAGAGGAGTTATGGGGAACATACAGCCAGAGCTGATTGCACTGCAGCTCTGAGAGGGGTTTCCTCCACACAAACACATGTTTTGGACTTAAACTAATTATATTTCACTTTGGGGAGTGGGAAGAATGATATCCTATCACCTTGACATTCTCTGAGACGAGGGGGGTTTGAGCAATTCAAACACATCTGACCATTATGTTCACAAGGCGGACGATTGATTAAAACTGCATGTGTGAGAGAGAAAAGGAAAGCAGATGTATTGCCTCGAGAGTAGAAAAGACAAGGGAGTTAGTTAATCAGAGCAAAATGAGATGACCTTTAATATCATGCCGAATCTGCCCTGAAATTCTCTCGAGTCGCTCTGATTGTGTTTGTCATGTTTTCGCAGGTCGGCGGCGGAGAGGCGAGCTGCAGGAGAACGAGTTTGATAGTCAATAAAAGAAGCAGAAGATGAGATTCTCGTCCTTTCAGATACGATCTCAAGCTAAGGATATTTGTCAGCCGTGTCTGCTGCTTTTGTTCAAGCCTCTTCTCATGGACTCGTCTATCTCACGAATACTTTATTTCACCCTCAGCAGGCTCTGACGTCATGGTGTGGTACACATGTCCACTAGGAATGGGATTACTGAATCCTGTTGCTTTCTGCATGTTTGTTTTTGTTGCTTATTATTAACATGACAGAAAGGGAAAGTTACACGTCTTCTCTTCCATGCACCGTCTCCTCCTCGCCCTACACATCACCTTCTTGCAAACACTCTGTCACTGATTAATGGGAACAACATCTCGTCCTTTAGAGCCCACCACACACAACAACACAATATAATACAGATGTATTTATAAAGCACTTTAAAACCTCCAGACCAAAGTGCTGTACAGTCAAATAACAAACAAAAACATACAACACATCACACACCATAAAACAAGTACAAGTAAAAACAATAGACAATTTAAAAGCAACAATCTAAAAGATGTCAATAGGCTAAGGAGAAGAGACTATAACAACCCCTTGTTGTTAAATACCAACCATGTGCAATATGTCCAATATGTGCAATATATATATGCCGTTAATAACTGTGCAAATATACCTGGCTGCTAAATCCTCAGAACTGTTACAGGATGTGTATTTATTTATGTAAGTTGTGTAATTGTTGTAATATGGTTTTTATGCTTCTTAGTTAACATTAAGCTGTCTGTTTTCTACTGTAACAAATGTACATGTCCCCTCTGTGTGACGAATACAAATATTCAGATTTTGATTCTCTATGATTTTGGGACTCTTTGTATGAATAAATCAAGGGTGTAATTTTGGTTTGAGAAGTGGGGGGGACACAAAACAGGGGGTCCTCCGCAATGAAACATTTTCTCAATTTAATTCCATTTCCTGCCTTTCTATATATTAAGGACTATGGTGTTAACAAATCCAAGAAAAATGTAAAGTGTATATAATGAGTGTGCACACTTATCTAGCATCCTATCCTTGTGAACCGTCTTATTTGTGATGACCTCACATCCTCTAGGGGGGCCCGGGGGCATGCACCCCGGGAAGATATATATATATATTTTTTTCTTTAAATTGAAGTTGAATGCATCAATCTGGTGCACTTTGAGGGCAACATTAAGAGATTTATGGATACAGCTCTCAACACCCATATGAAACAGAACTGTATATATTTCAATAATCAAAAACACATTAGAATATGCTCACAACCAATAACACATCATTGCTAAACTCCTCTCTCCTATCTTTATCTTACCTAGTCTGCACTCTTTCTTTTAATTAATTAATTAATTTTAATTATTTTTATTTTACTAATCACTCCCCTTTCAAACTGTGTTTTTATATTTGTGTACTGACCTATAGTACACATTGGAAGGATTTCTTAACTTATTTGATATACAACTAATATTACATGGAAATATTTGTTTACATCAATGACCAAACCGTTTTAGACCCACTGAGATAACTTAGACTAAATCAATCAATCAATCAATCAATCAATGTTTATTTATATAGCCCAATATCACAAATGTTACATTTGTCTCAGTGGTCTTCACAGTGTGTACAGAATATCAGTATGACAATACGACACCCTCTGTCCTTAGACCCTCACATCGTACAAGGAAAAACTTCCAAAGAAAACCCAGTTTAAAGGGAAAAATGGGAGAAACCTCAGGGAGAGCAACAGAGGAGGGATCCCTCTCCCAGGACGGACAGACGTGCAATAGATGCCGTGTGTAAATTGAAAAGATAATACATTTGCAACATAGGTAGTCCAGATGTTTGGAAATGCATGTGTGTATAATAGGAAGATGAATCCACGAGGATATCCATCCAGGACCTATGATCCAGGACCACAGCCACGACTCAAGATCCAGCGCTCGCGATCCAGGACACAGGACCGCAGGATCATCCATGACTCCGGATCCCAGCGTATATAGACACCAAAAAGAAAGACATTTGGGGAAGCTGGGTTAATCGGAACATGAGTGTACACGGGTATAGACAGAGAGAAGGAAGAAGTAAGATGTCCCCCGACAAACTAAGCCTATATCAGCAAAACTAGGGGCTGAATCTAATCAGCCCTAACTATAAGCTTTATCAAAAAGGAAGGTCTTAAGCGCACTCTTAAAAACGGATAGGGTGTCTGCCGCCCGAACACAAACTGGAAGCTGATTCCACAAATGTGGAGCTTGATAAGAAAAGGCTCTGGCTCCCATTGTACTTTTAAAGATTCTAGGAACAACCAACAACCCTGCATTCTTGGAACGCAATGCCCTAGTAGGACAGTAGGGTATAATGAGTTCTTTAAGGTAAGATGGCGCCTGCCCATTAAGGGCTTTGTAGGCGAGAAGAAGAATTTTAAATTCTATCCTGTGTTCTATAGGGAGCCAGTGTAAGGCAGCCAGAACAGGAGTAATGTGGTCCGTTTTCCTAACTCTGGTTAGTACACGAGCCGCAGCATTTTGAATCAGCTGAAGCGACTTGATTGACTTCTTGGTACTCCCTGATAATAAAGAGTTACAATAATCCAGCCTAGAAGTAACAAATGCATGGACTAGTTTCTCTGCATCGTTTTGAGGCAAGATATGCCTGATTTTTGCAATGTTACGTAGATGGAAGTAGGCGGTCCTTGAAATTGATTTTATGTGGGCGTTAAAGGATAAATCCTGATCAAATATAACACCAAGATTCCTTACAGTCTCACTGGAGGCCAAATTAATGCCATCCATAGTTAGTATATCTTAGATAATTTGTTTCGTAGATTCTTCGGGCCAAGTACAATAACTTCAGTTTTGGTCGTGTTTAACATCAAAAAGTTTAAGGTCATCCACGTTTTTAAGTCCTTAAGGCAGTCTTGAATTTTATTTAGATGATTAATTTCATCAGGCTTGATTGATAATATAGTTGAGTATCATCCGCATAACAATGAAAGTTTACAGAATGATTCCTTATAATATTGCCTAACGGAAGCATATATAATGTGAACAAAATAGGTCCGAGCACTGAGCCCTGTGGCACTCCATGGCTAACTTTTGGTTTGCATGGAAGATTCATCGTTAACACGTACAAACTGAGAGCGTTCAGATAGATAGGACCTAAGCCAGCCTAAAGCAGTTCCCTGTATGCCAACTAAGTGCTCTAGTCTTTGCAATAGGATATCATGGTCGATAGTATCAAATGCAGCACTAAGATCGAGCAAAACAAGAATAGAGACAAGTCCCTTGTCTGAGGCTATTAGAATATCATTTGTGACTTTACCAGAGCTGTCTCTGTGCTATGATGTGTTCTAAAGCCAGACTGAAAATCTTCAAATAAATCATTGTTTTTAAGTAATCACACAACTGTTTTGCGACCGCTTTCTCAAGAATCTTTGAGAGGAACGGAAGATTAGAAATAGGTCTATAGTTGGCTAAAACCTCTGGATCGAGGTTGTGCTTTTTAAGAAGCGGTTTTATCACTGCTACTTTGAATGATTGTGGAACATAGCCTGATAATAAAGACATATTCATAATATTTAATAAAGAAGTGCTAATTAATGGAAAAACTTCCTTCAACAGCTTAGTTGGAATTGGGTCTAACATGCACGTTGATGGTTTAGAAGAGAGAATGGTTTAGAAGAGAGAATCATTGAATGCACTACTGAGTGCTAAGGGAATAGAAGGCTCAATCGAGCTGTGGCTCTCTGTCAGCCTGGCTACAGTGCTGAAAAGAAATCTTGCATTATTCTTATTCTCATCTATTAATGAAGAGTAGTAGGCTGCTCTCGCTTTACGCAGTGCTTTCTTATATTCATTGAGAGTAATATGCCAAATTAAACGAGATTCTTCAAGTTTAGTGGAACGCCATATCCTTTCAAGTTGTCTAGACTTTTGCTTTATTTTGCGGGTTTCGGCATTATGCCATGGAGCTAATCTATGTTGTTTTATTTTCTTCTTTTTCAAAGGAGCAACAGAGTCTAATTTTATTCGCAGCGCATCTATAGCACTATCAACAACATGATCAATTTGGGGTGGTGTACAGTTTGTATAAGTTTCCTCCCCTACATGCAGACATGCTATCGAGTTAAGTATTGGTTGAATCTCTTCCTTAAATGTGGCTATAGCACTAACAGTTTCTGCTGCAAGAGCTTTTGACTAATGCTTTGTAGTCTAGTAACAGTACTTCAAAAGTTACTAAGAAATGGTCGGATAAAGCAGGATTATGCGGTTCGACTAATAGTTGCTCAATTTCAATACCATAAATCAGAACAAGGTCGAGAGTGTGATTATAACAGTGGGTTGGTTTATTTACACTCTGACAGAAACCAACATAATCTAATATAGAGTTAAATGCAACAGTAAGGCTATTTTTATCATCGTCAACATGAATATTAAAGTCACCTACGATAATTACTTTGTCGATAAAAACTCAGAGAATTCTGATAAGAATTCTGAATAAGGACCTGGTGCACGATACACTGTAACAAATAAGATTGGCTGCAAAGTTTTCCAGGTCGGATGCGTAAGACTAAAAACGAGGCTTTCAAAAGAGGTATAATTACATTTTGGTTTAGTATTGATAAGTAAACTTGAGTCAAAGATTGCTGCAACTCCACCTCCTCGGCCCGTGCCTTGAGCAATATGAGTGTTGACATGGCTGGGTGGAGTGGCCTCATTTATGCTGACATATTCTTCATGTCTCAACCAAGTTTCAGTGAGACAGCATATATCAATATTATAATCTGATATTAAATCATTTACCAATATTGCTTTAGATGCTAGAGATCTTATGTTTAAGAGACCACATTTAATCTTCCTGTTTTGTTGCACTGTAGTAGTTGTTACATTTACTTTTATTAGGTTATTATGTATGACACCTCTATTAGGTTTTACCTTAAATTGTCCTTGGGCAGACACACACACCGCTAATATTGGGTATTTTATTGGGTTCGGGATTCCTATGGGTGACTGCCTAGGAGAGAGCGCAGAGAAGCGTGTAAGACTGCGACTCTGCCTCCTGGTCTCAACTCCAGTTTGTCATGGATTACGTCCACAAAGCCCTGAAATGTTTGCCGAAATGAGATCTGCACCTTTCAAAGTAGGGTGAATGCCGTCTCTCTTAATCAGACCAGGTTTTCCCCAGAAGGCTGTCCAATTATTTACGAAGCCCACATTGTTTGCTGGGCACCACCAAGACAACCAGCGCTGAAATGATGACATGCGGCTATACATGTCATCATTGATCAGATTGGGGAGGGGACCAGAGAAGATTACGGTGTCCGACATTGTTTTAGCATAACTAACACACCGACTCCACATTAAGTTTGGTGCATTCTGATTGGCGTAAACGAACATCATTACCACCGACGTGAATAACAATCCTACTGTATTTACGTTTATCTTTAGCCAGCAGTTTAAGATGCGCCTCAACGTCGCCCGCTCTGGCCCCCGGAATGCATGTGACTGTGGAGGCTTCGGTCTCTAAATTCACGTGTCTCATAATAGAGCTACCAATAACCAGAGTTGGCTTCTCAGCGGGTGTCTCGCTGAGTGGGGAATATCTGTTAGATACGTGAACGGGTTGGTGGGGACCTGCGGGTTTCGCGTTATGCCCCTTCTGAACTGTCACCCAGCCTCCCTGCTGCTCGGGAGTTGCCGGGGGACGGCTAAGAGGAGCTACCTTTTGCCGGTCCGCACATGCTAACATGGGCTTTACTTTAGCTGAGTTACTTTCTAAGATGCGGAGCCGGGCTTCTATGGCTATGATTCCCGCCTCCAACCTAACAACTATACTACATTTAACACATGTATCCTTACCAGTAAGGAAGGCCGGGAAGTAACCAAACATGAGACAGGAAGAGCAGGAAATAGCACCAGAAGGTGGGGAAAGAGCCATGGCTAGCTATCAAGCTAAAGTAGCTACCGTTAGCAAACCCGAAAAGAGTGTAGGCAACTGTGGAGTTTCAGTCGCTAAGAGAAGGAGAGTTGTGAGTGCTTAAGCTGTAGTAACGTGTGATTACAACGCCAGGCAGTTGCCGTGATCAAGAGTTTTAAAACGATCGATTAAGTTTAAGTTAATAAGCTATCAGCAACAGAACAGGCACACGGGATACCCGGAGATGACAACAACAACCGGAAGTTACAACGTGCAACGTGCTCACCGCAATAGGTTCCTCCTTCCGCCAAACAGGGGAACAGTGCTGTCACTAAATGCTCTCTCTCTCTCTCTCTCTAAATGCTCTCTCTCTCTCTCTCTCTCTCTCTCTCAAAGTCCGACAGGAAAGAGCTCTCCCTCTCCTTATTGTTGAAACAGCTACTAATCTCCGTTAGCTCCGAGCTAGCACCAGATGCTAACAACAACCCCAGTAACTCTCTCTGTCTCTCTCTCTTTCTATCTCTCTCTCACAAGATGCGCTCGTGCCACACACACACAGATGCTCCTCGGTGACGATGACCGCTTGCGTAAACAAATAATAAACACATTTAAAAAGTGGGGGGGACACAAATGGGATTTTTAAAGTGGGGGGGACATGTCCCCCCTGTCCGCAGTGGAAATTACGCCCATGGAATAAATAAAATACAACTTGCCTTCAGTCTGCATCTCCCTTGGGTTTGTCATGTCTTCAGAGGTGTTTGGGGCTTTAAACACAGAGGAAAGCCACCATTGGATCTGGTCTGAGTGTTTTCACTAAGATTTCAGACATTTCCGGAAGTGTTTGATCCAATTATGCTATGCTAACTGCTAATGGGGGATCCCTCTATCTTCCAGCTGCTGCACGCTTACCTCCAGTCAAAGCAGTTTACCCCGAGGATGAGGACAACGCAAGTTTTATGGTTTCTGCAACTTTTGTTATGAATGTATCAAATTCTCAACCTTGCATGGATCATTGTTGTATTAAAGAGTGGTGCAGTTATGCCGTTTTTTGTAGTCTGTTAGCGTTAGCATTTTTGGAATATTGCAGAAAATAAGCTGCTTGACAAACAAACGTTTATGATATTTACACATTTCTATCAGCAGTAAGAGCTTTTTTGTACAAACCCTCAAGTTAACTGCATTATTAAAGACTCATCTGGTTTCAGGCTCACATGCAGCTTCATCGTGACTCGAGGATCGTGTTCATATTTGATTCTGGCCCCAGATGCACATCTCATCTGCACTTGTACATTATTGATGGAGGCTGCAATCTAAAAAGAGCAGCCAACCCCAAACAGTATAAATGTCATCAGTGTTAATGAGAAATTCACTTTTGAGTGTCTGGAGAAATGTCATGCTGTGGAGGTCCCACTGAAGCCAAGTGCAGAGCAGCAGGGCGTGATCTCATTCCCACTAGATCTATTCTTTCACACACACATACGGGTATCGGGCCGAGCGCGACACCGTACTTCCGGTATCCGCCGTTTTACGCGAGGTGCAAGCAGCCGTACACCGTCTAGGTGTTGCTAAGCTTCCTGTACTGAATATTATAGTCTCTTGCCTTAATCAATATCTAGTCAACTCTAAAATACCACATATATGCAATGGCATGATAATATTATTGTGACAGGTGGGGTATTCACCTGGTGTCTCCAGAAATTAGACAGCCAAAATCGACGAAGGCCACGGTCGGTGTTTCCATACATCTGCAGGCAGTCTGTAAGGGCAATCCGACAACCCACACAGCTCTAGTTCACGCTGGTAACGACCTAAAGCACGCCCCTCAAGTCCAGAGATGTAATCCGAAGACATGCAGCGATTTCTTCGGTCGTTAATTCAGAAAAAAAACCTAGTGCGCTCTGCCTGGCTACGTTAGCTAGCTGTTTATATTTGCACTTCCAGGATATTTGCACCTCCAGGAAAATGGCGTGTTGCATTGTGGGTAGCTCGTGAAGTCACTGTGTGTGAAAGAATATGGACTTATTGTGCCATTTAGATGTGATGTTCTTCAAAATATTAAGGTATTTAGCGACTAACCGTATCATGCGTCATCTTTCAAATGAAGGCCTATTTCCAATCCAGCACCACATCTTTCACTTTTCCCTTACACTATGTTGACTACAGATTTCACCAAGTGCAATTCCAAACCATTAACTGGGAGTATAAGTGGATGATTAAACCTTTTGCATCGCTGCTGACTTAACGAAAATATGAGATAAACACAGGAAGATGTTTACAAGAAATTGCCATCAAAAGAAGCTTCAGAGTTTTCTCCCAAGAGCTGCCCACATGAAACAATGGTTACGAAAAGTTACAACAGTTCTTCAATCTGCTGTAAAAGGGTAGTTCCTCACTTTCGGCTAGAAAAACCAATGGAAGGAAACTCTTGAACATATTTCAAAGGAATTTATTGGCAAGAAGGAAAATGTGGTTTCCTGCTATTTGATGAATGGATGAATGGTTGCATTTAACCACTTCGAGCGATAGAATTACTAACAAAGCACTTATATACTAATAAAGGGCTGGCTTATCTAAAGCCAGTTGAGTAGCACTTGAAATGTTTTTGCTCTATGAAGCCTGATGTACTTTATGATTCTGTTTTCTTCAAGTTTGTATTTTGTTGGTCGAACGCACTTATTGTAAGTCGCTTTGGATAAAAGCGTCAGCTAAATGCAATGTGATGTAATGTAATGTAACCACCAGGCACAGCAGAGAGTGATATTGAGGACGTGTCTTTCACAGAGTATCTCCTGGAGTTTCAGAGTTCACACTGGAAAAAATGCAGCTCCAAAAACAAGTTAAACAATAATGAAAACAAGTTTTTGTTTTCACTTGAAATAAGGACAGCAATCTGCCAAAAGAAGTGAACATTTGCTTGGTAAGATTTCTTGAAATAAGAAGGGGTATTTAGATAAATCAGATCTTCTACTTAGCTGGGAGAACTCATTTAGAACTATATTTGACCAGAATCAGGAAATGTTGTGTTAATATAAGCTGCAGGTGCTCAAAAGTGTTCTGTTTTTCTGATGATGGTTAAAAAAAAAAAAAAACATTTTTCATCTGAGATACAACTCAAAATAAGATGTTTTGGCTTAACAAGATGATGCATTGTCTTGAAAGAAAACCCTATCTCTCACTGTATTGTTATTATGTTTTATAGCAAGTGTAAAGACATATTCTGAGTAGATATTAGACAAATATACTTGGCAAGATTCTTTGTTTTTGTAGTGCGGATAACGATTAACAAAGACTGAACTGCAATGGGAGGACGCCGACCAAGTTTAAAACCCACAATCCACACATTATTACATTACATGTCACTTTTATCCAAAGCGACTTCCATACTCAATACTGTGGACAATCCCCACAGGAGCAATGTGGTCTCAGGGACACAACGACATGCTGACTGCAGTGGGGTTTGAACCTGTGCCCCCCTGATCCGAACACAAACGCACAACCCACTGCGCCGCACGCCTCCCTTATCAACTATCAAACAAAGACGATTTAAACTCTCTAACTATTTTTCGGGGGAACGAAAAAGAAGCAGAAAGGGAAATGTACCACATCTAACCCAAAGACTTTAAAGGGCTTTACATCACCATCTGGAAATCTTGTTTTCGTGGTGTAACCCTGGGTAACAAAACCCCTGCTGGAGGATCTCATGCTGCGTTCGGGGCAACGAGGAGCTGAACCCTGCACAGCCTCAAAAAGTTATAGCCAAACTTTTTTTTTAAACATGTCAAACTCACAGCCAGTGAACATTATGCAAGAATAGAAGTGACTTGATGTGATTTCCTTGAGATTGTTTAGGATTTTAGAATGAGATGAAGGGGAGTAACTGTCTTCTGACTGAGGCCAGAATTAAAGAGGATGACAGTGATACAAGAGAAACTAAAAACAGGCATTGACTACTTGCTTAAGATCTGCAACTGTTCAAATAAGTGACACCCAATGCTTATGTATACAACACTTCATGCCAACAACACAGCACAGGCAGTATGAGAAAAATAAAGAGCTTTTTGAACATTAAAGCATGGAGACATGTAGAGACACTACATACTGATATGAACCTGAGAATTAGCAGAATGTCCTCTTTTTGTATGACTTAAAGGGGACCTATCATGCAAAATGCACTTCTTGATGTCTTGTATACATCAACATGTGTCCCCGGTGTGTCGGGGAACTCACGCAGCTTCAGAAAATAAAACCCCCTCTCTTTTCCTCCGTACCCAAATCTCTAAAAACGGGGAACAACGGAGCTGATCCAGATTTGCGTCCGATATGACGTCATATCTGAAATGTGGACCCACGGCCCAATCAGAAACGCTGCTATCAGAAACAATGCCCGACTGTTTTGGACGTAATGTGGTCGGTGTTTACATTAGCATGGCTAACACTCAGAGCTAACCTGTGCTGGAGAGCATGTGTGTGAAGAAGCAGGAAGTAGAAAGGATCTCACCTTGTGGTGTAACCGGCAAGAGAGAAAGCCTTTGAGCTCCAGACTGTTTCAGAGCCTTGATAATCCATGATATGGCGTTTCATCACGGCAGCATTTAGTTTAGACGGTAGCTGCCGGGTCCCGCATGAGCTCAGACCCCACTTTTTTATTTATTATCAATTCTTTTTTTTTAAGCTTTATACCCCAAATCAGCACTTTTGAAACAGGAAGTGAAATATATGGGATATGAGGCATGGCTAGAATAGGTGATCTGTTTGGTGTTTTTATATATTTTTATATATCTGAGACCTGAGTCTGATCACATTAAGGATAAAAAGAGTTCACGCTCAGTCGACTTTCCCCGAAGTAACAAGAAAAGATAAAATAAGCGTTATTGATCCCTGAGGGGGAAGACGCTCGAGCAGAATAGAGATGTGCTGGAGAAGATCTAAGGATAAAATATAAATAAGAATGAAAAGGATATCAATACATAATGCAGAATATATTAAAGATCTTTCTGATTTGTAATAACGGGAAGGGAATACAGACACAGAGGGTTCATGTGAGGAGATAGAGACTTTAACACTTTTATTTCCCCACATTTTACGACACATGATGTAGCCCTGAGGCGCTGGCTTTATCGTCCCTCTGCAGACACGGGATTTTACACCGAGAGCTAAATATATCTGCACATGTTTCTTCTAGGTGGGGTTTTTATTTCTGGTTGAAGCGGTACATGGTGCCGTACAAGTTATACCGGAAAGATTTCTTGTTTTAAAGCAAAAGAATGCACTTCAAAGAGAATCAAATATGTTTTGTCTCTTTAAAAATCAAAGTGAATAGTTTTTTGTTCTGTTTTTCTTTCTTCAGCACAGAGTTTGTGGAATTGAAGCTGAGATGTAGAGACCAGTGCAACTTGGGACGGGATCTAAAGAAATAGAAGCATCACAGGACTAAGATACCACATTTAAAGGGGCCCTATTAGGCACATTTCCACGTTCATTATTCTATTTGTTTGCCTCTACTGTGACATCTCTTCTCACCCTCAAAAGTTCCATCCATCTTCTCCCGCTTCTCCGTGGTCGGGTCTCGGGGGTAGCAGTTCCAGCAGAGAGCCCCAACCTTTCTTTTCCCCTCATCAACCAGCTCTGACTGGGGGATCCCAAGGCGCTCCCAGGCCAGCGAAGAGATATAGTCCCTCCACCTGGTCCTAGGTCTACCCCTCGGTCTCTTCCCAGCTGGACGTGCCTGGAACACCTCCCTAGGGAGGTGCCCAGGTGGCATCCTAACTAGGTGCCCGAACCACCTCAAATGGCTCCTTTCGACGCGAAGGAGGAGCGGCTCAACTCAGAGTCCCTCCCTGATGACCGAACTTCTCACCTTATCCCTGAGGGAGACGCCAGCCACCCTGCGGAGAAAACCCATCTCGGCCGCTTGTATCCGCGATCTCGTTCTTTCGGTCATGACCCATCCTTCATGACCATAGGTGAGGGTAGGAACGAACATGGCCCGGTAGACAGAGAGCTTTGCCTTCTGGCTCAGCTCCCTTTTCGTCACAACGGTGCGGTAAAGCGACTGCAGTACCGCTCCCGCTGCTCCGATTCTCCGGCCCATCTCACGCTCCATTGTTCCCTCACTCGAGAACAAGACCCCGAGATACTTGAACTCCTTCACTTGGGGTAAGGACTCATTCCCTACTTGGAGTGGACAGTCCATCGGTTTCCTGCTGAGAACCATGGCCTCAGATTTGGAGGTGCTGATCCTCATCCCAGCCGCTTCACACTCGGTTGCGAACCGATCCAGTGAGTGCTGAAGGTCGCAGACCGATGAAGCCATCAGAACCACATCATCTGCAAAAAGCAGTGGTGCAATCCTTAGTTCACCGAACTGCAGACCCCCCCCCCCACGACTACGCCTCGAAATCCGATCCATGTATATTACAAACAGGATTGGTGACAAAGCGCAGCCCTGGCGGAGGCCAACCCTCACCGGAAATGGGTCCGACTTCCTGCCGAGGACCCGGACACAGCTCTCGCTTTTTTTAACTCAAAAGTTAAGTATCTAAAATCTTTCAATATCATTTCAACTGACCATCGGATATGCTTCAAAGCTCAGAAAAAAGTAAGTAAGTGAACAAGATTTTAAAAATGTTATCAAACCACTATTTCATAAAGAAGAATCAGCTTCTATTGTTATTTTTTTTAAAACACAGACAATACGATGTAATACGACTCCTCATCAAATGTAAAGCAGGTGGACCGTTAGTGTTTTGTTTACATGCCAAACGAATCGGTCGAATACATTGTCCACTAAGACAGAGTCATGATATGATGCGTCATGAAACTCACATTTGAACTGAGGATATGAGAGAGTCTCATTAACAAGCCGTGACCTTTTCCACCCGGATGCTTTCTGGATTCACTCATTCCTGACAGCCAGGCTCTTTCTTCATTCAGCAGGAGAGCTGCAGTGACATTTCTGCTTTTCGTCTCTGCTGCCGGCCCCTTTAAAGCTCCCTTCTTGTGTCAGTAAAGTGAAAGCATGTCACTTGGAGACTAATTCAACACATTTCTGGTTTACCAACTGCTCGATGTGGGACCTCAAACTCCACCAAAAGACATGTTCACTGAGATCTGGAGATTCAAACCAACAACCTTTGTAAGTATTACTGACATGTGATATATTCTTTTGTCTGAAATAACATAACGAACTAATCTTCACATGTTTGCTTTTGTGATGCCTCATTTTGCAATATTACACGGCTTTGTTGAATACTCAATTATGATTGGTCAATGTGGACATTCCAGGTGTCTGTCATGGTATATGTTTAATAGTTAGTTCAGTCCATGTTTGGATTTAGTTATTTATGTTTAGTCATGTCGTTGTTCATGCGCTAAGTAACAATCACTTATGTCCAGTCTCTGTATTTGCACTACGTGTTTTATTTTGTACTTACATTTCCATCTCGTTTCGAGTCCTCCTATTTCACGCCAGTGTCATTGTCTGCCCATTAAAGGTCCCGTGTCACGGCCATTTCCACTGATCATATTTCCATTGTTGAGGTCGACTAGAATAGATTTAAATTGTGCAATGTTCCAAACTCACATTGGTTTCTCACAGCATCTCTGTATAGTGTGTGTATTCACTCTCTGTCCTAAACGGCTTGTTGGAGCTCCGCCCCCCCTCCCTGTGAGCCCAGTGCTCTGATTGGTCGGGACGTTGAGAGGCTCGTTGCTGCGAGGAGCGGACAGGCTTCCGGGTCGGCGATACAGCGAGACACAGCGAAACTCATCCTGAGCACACACACACTCACAGCCGAAGTAAAAACAATAAGTGTGGCTTGATGTTGAGAAAGAAAAAGGTTTATTATAGCGCTGTGAGAACGGGTCTGCGGAGAGCATTCCTCCGCAACTCGTCTCTTGCCAGCGTTCAGGGAGCTCCAAGTCAATGGAACTCCCAGTTAGTCAGCCAAGGCATCCTGGTGTGTGAGGGGCTCCGTGGATTGGTCCATGTGTTGTTGATCTGGGTGTTCACACGTCACAGAACCCGGAAGCAAACAATGGAAAAAGAGAAATGTCCAACGAGGCGTTCTGGGGCAGCAGACAGGTCTTCTCTGTGTCAGAGCTTTACTCGCTACAGGGCGTACTTTGAGGGTTTTGACTCTGCAGACCGCTTACACGCATAAAAACCCTCATAACACAAGGGGACGGGTGATAACCGTAAAAGCTTGACATGGGCCCTTTAACTCTCCTCTAAATCGCCTTCTTTCCCCTTTGTCCTGTACCAGTTCGTCTTGGTCCATGACATGTCAAGAGAGCCAGCTGTCTCCAAATCAAGACGTTTATATTGTCTGCATCAAGAGCCATGTTTGATTTAGTCAAGTTTTTCTCTTAAGAGTGATTTTTTTGTTGTACTTTGTTTCCCAAATATTACTGCTTTTGTGTCAATTCATTTGATTTGAGTCCCAGTCATAACATGGGTGAATACTGACTTGTATGTGTAAAAGCGCTTTAATGGGTTACAAAGACTGGAAAGATGCCATTTAAATGCAGTCCTTTATGGAACATATCTACTTGGGAGAAAGCGTTAAAATGATGTGATTTCAGTTGAATGTTGAGGTCGAGCTTGGCGAAGATCTATCTAAAATGGAGGCACTCTGTCTCTCTGTACTCTGAATTTCTTGACAACACTTCATCTTTTGGACTTCACACTTGGTTTGTGTTCGGGCGGCAGACAGCCTATCCGTTTTTAAGAGTGCGCTTAAGACCTTCCTTTTTGATAAAGCTTATAGTTAGGGCTGATTAGATTCAGCCCCTAGTTTTGCTGATATAGGCTTAGTTTGTCGGGGGACATCTTACTTCTTCCTTCTCTCTGTCTATACCCGTGTACACTCATGTTCCGATGAACCCAGCTTCCCCACATGTCTTTCTTTTTGGTGTCTATATACGCTGGGATCCGGAGTCATGGATGATCCTGCGGTCCTGTGTCCTGGATCGCGAGCCCTGGATCTTGAGTCGTGGCTGTGGTCCTGGATCATCGGTCCTGGATGGATATCCTCGTGGATTCGTCTTCCTATTATACACACATGCATTTCCAAACATTTGGACTACCTATGTTGTAAATGTATTATCTCTTCGATTTACACACGGCATCTATTGCACGTCTGTCCGTCCTGGGAGAGGGATCCCTCCTCTGCTGCTCTCCCTGAGGTTTCTCCCATGTTCCCTTTAAACTGTGGGTTTTCTCCGGAAGTGTTTCCTTGTACGATGTGAGGGTCTAAGGACAGAGGGTCTAAGGACAGAGGGTCTAAGGACAGAGGGTCTAAGGACAGAGGGTCTAAGGACAGAGGGTGTTGTATTGTCATACTGATATTCTGTACACACTGTGAAGTCCACTGAGACAAATGTAACATTTGTGATATTGGGCTATATAAATAAACATTGATTGATTGATTGATTGATTGATTGATTGATTGATTGGTTGGTTGATTGATTGATTGATTGATTGATTGATTGCTTGATTGGTTGATTGGTGGGTGTTTTCCTGAGGACAGGAAAAGACAGTCTGAAGCTGTTTTGATGAGCAGTTCTCAACAGAGTTAGAAGCAATGGCTGCTGCAGTTTTCTCTTATTAACTCACTGGGTTTTTCTCTCTGCAGGAATATCAGCCTGGCTGGATAGTCTTCTGAGTCCTATCAGCTCTCCAGCGTTGCGTTGCGTGGGCTTTGTTGTTGTGTAAGCTTTTCACTCGCTGAATGGAGGTTTGGAAACACCTCTGCTCTCTGACATTATTCATTCCTTTCAGCCACAAGAGACATTTAGTGTTATATAATCCCTCTCCTCGACACAAGACGCCTGAGGATACTTCACATCCCTACGCCTCTTCTGAGGAATAATCAGAAAAATGGGATTGATAGTGGTTTTCTGAAAACATATTGATTAGAACGCATGTGGAGAATAGCCGTGAGCACCAGCTTCCACATGCAGGATGTTTATTTCAGCGCCAGGTCAAAGGGCGAAAACTGCCAAGGATAAGGTTTTGGTTCACTGTGTCTGCAACCTTTTAATGTATAGGAGTGCAGTGATGACATATTGTGTAGGATGATGATTCGGATTATAATCAGGTGCACCAATACGTCACAAGGAAGGACATATCTCGATAAACATTGTGTACTTTAAAGAAACAACAAAACCCAATGTAGATGTCAACCCCTGCTTAGCCTTGAGCTTTAAGTAAAGGTTGATTTGATTCAGGAAAAGCTGTGAGGCACTTCAGATCAAAAGCATCGACTTAATGAACTTTGTGTAATAAAATATATTTCAAACTTTCGAGATAATTTCTGAAGCCTTGAGCCAGTTCTATCGCTCCATCAGTAATTAACATTCATGCTGCCAAATGACCGAACAACAGAGCAGAGTCGGTTCAGCGCGTACAGCTAGCCTGAGGGACAAATGTTTATGCATCAGAAACTTTTTGAAACGGTGATCGTGCTTCTGAACGCTCGGCCTTTGTTTCAACCCTTCACAGATCACAAAGTACAAAGGGATACCTTAGAGAATCGTTTAATAAGCAGGGCATGTTTTGCTTTGCTTATGGAATGATTAAATATGAAGTGCTCAACTAAATCAGATAAATAAATACGGAAAAAATAACCACAATAAGTATGGGGAATTGGTAAAGAGACGATTACCTAATAAATGGTAAATGGAAAGATATTTTAAAGGGGGCCCTATAATGCTGATGTTCATTAGTATTTATCCCTACTTTAAAGAGTCCTCTCCTGCTGATGTTCAGGTGTATATCAGTATGTAGTGTCTCTACTTTAAAGAGTCCTCTCCTGCTGATGTTCAGGTGTATATCAGTATGTAGTGTCTCTACTTTAAAGAGTCCTCTCCTGCTGATGTTCAGGTGTATATCAGTATGTAGTGTCTCTACTTTAAAGAGTCCTCTCCTGCTGATGTCCAGGTGTATATCAGTATGTAGTGTCTCTACTTTAAAGAGTCCTCTTCTGCTGATGTTCAGGTGTATATCAGTATGTAGCGTCTCTACTTTAAAGAGTCCTCTCCTGCTGATGTTCAGTTGTATATCAGTATGTAGTGTCTCTACTTTAAAGAGTCCTCTTCTGCTGATGTTCAGGTGTATATCAGTATGTAGCGTCTCTACTTTAAAGAGTCCTCTTCTGCTGATGTTCAGGTGTATATCAGTATGTAGTGTCTCTACTTTAAAGAGTCCTCTCCTGCTGATGTTCAGGTGTATATCAGTATGTGTCTCTACTTTAAAGAGTCCTCTCCTGCTGATGTCCAGGTGTATATCAGTATGTAGTGTCTCTACTTTAAAGAGTCCTCTTCTGCTGATGTTCAGGTGTATATCAGTATGTAGCGTCTCTACTTTAAAGAGTCCTCTCCTGCTGATGTTCAGTTGTATATCAGTATGTAGTGTCTCTACTTTAAAGAGTCCTCTCCTGCTGATGTTCAGGTGTATATCAGTATGTAGTGTCTCTACTTTAAAGAGTCCTCTCCTGCTGATGTTCAGGTGTATATCAGTATGTAGTGTCTCTACTTTAAAGAGTCCTCTCCTGCTGATGTTCAGGTGTATATCAGTATGTAGTGTCTCTGCTTTAAAGAGTCCTCCCCTGCTGATGTTCAGGTGTATATCAGTATGTAGTGTCTCTGCTTTAAAGAGTCCTCTCCTGCTGATGTTCAGGGGTATATCAGTATGTAGTGTCTCTGCTTTAAAGAGTCCTCTCCTGCTGATGTTCAGGTGTATATCAGTATGTAGTGTCTCTTCTTTAAAGAGTCCTCTCCTGCTGATGTTCAGGTGTATATCAGTATGTAGTGTCTCTGCTTTAAAGAGTCCTCTCCTGCTGATGTTCAGGTGTATATCAGTATGTAGTGTGTCTACTTTAAAGAGTCCTCTCCTGCTGATGTTCAGGTGTATATCAGTATGTAGTGTCTCTGCTTTAAAGAGTCCTCTCCTGCTGATGTTCAGGTGTATATCAGTATGTAGTGTCTGGAAGTAAACAAAGGAGTCCAATCGAGGCTTTCAGGCAGGGGGGAGGAGTGTGTGGGAGGAAATGTCCCTCTGGAGGGAACTAAAGCGATTTTAGTCTTTGCAGACCATGCACAGAAACCCACAGTATGTAACACACTATTTGAAATAGAAAACCCCAAAAAGCAGAATAGGGCCTCATTAATGTAATGTTATGGAATGGAAATAATAACCATGAGAATCAGAAATCAATCAAAGATGGGAATCAACAAGTCTCGATCAGACCAAGGACACTGCTCAGGTGTCCTTGAGCAAGGCACCGAACCCACAAATCCCTGTTGCCTCACAACCAGGCAGCCTGTTTTTCTCTCTCCATAACAAAACATGTATTTGTGTATGTATGTATATATATATATATATATTAGTGCTGTCAAAATTATCGCGTTAACGGCGGTAATTAATTTTTTGAATTAATTGCGTTAAAATATTTAACGCATTTAACGCATGTGCAGAATGGCCCGCCCCATACGTGCCACCAGTGGCAGCGCCAGGGTATGGCTGGGGTAGGCTACACCCATACCAAGAAATGGCTTAGCCCCACCATGAAAAATGATGTTAAAGTAAGCAAAATAAAGTCTGCCAACTCGCGCGGAGTAAATTGCACAGACAGCAGTTAGTAAGATTGATTTCAGTAGCCACGGTTTTGAAAACTTTTGTCACGTAGTGATCGTCTTCTCAATAGAACATCTTTGATAACGGCGTGGTGTTGTTGCAGGAAGTCCCGACGCAGAATACTCTTGCTGTAGTTCAGGGCAGAGCCATATAATAGTAATAATATGGCTCTGGTCCAGGGGTGCACAAACTGGTACGCAGGTTATGTGCGTAATCTGAAATGCGTACCGTCACTTGTGTCACAAAGCGCATTTGCGTACCGACGTACTTGTGAAGCTTTTCCAGAAGGCGGTTAGATCACCGGACGACAGAGTCGGTCTCCGTGTGCACAGACAGGGCTGCTGTTAACGTCGGTCTGTACAACGGAACTGTGCCAAAACTACGCCAACCGGCTGCGGAGGGAGACTCCCCCCTTCACTGGAGAACTGCGCTAAAACAGCTGATCACAACGTTCACACTCTGTGGTCACGAAGTACTCCACTAGCCCCCCCCCTCTGTCGACTTTCCTGAAGTACTCCCCGTTGATAGAAATCAACACGTAATGAATTAAGACCCCACGGTTTGATGATTGATAGGTGTGTGGGTTGTCTTTCATTTTGACATGCAGAAAAATGTTATAATAAACATAGATACTGTATGTTAAATGGATATTTCCGCCTGCTTTCATTTATCTTTCCATTTTTAATCGTTTGACAGCCCTAATATATATATATATATATGTGTGTTCAGGCCTAATGCGTATAGGTCCTGTGTGTACGTATTGTCCTGAAAAGACTCAGTGGATGACCGAATTCCCCGTTGGAGATAAATAAAGGATCTTCTTAGTCCTAACTCTATTTTATGTTGTTGTGTGTGCCCTGTAAAGATACAAGTTCTTAAAATGCAAATAGATAACACTATGCACTATGCACAGCACAATAGTTTATAGTGTGAGATCTCATCGACCCGACCAGCGTCTGCTGCTCCTCGGCTGAAGAAGATAAAACCACACGAGGCGTTGTGTTCTCTTTTTCCTCACGTCCTCCTGATGCGCTGCCTTTGAAGATTGACGGATGCTCACTCTCTGCTTCACACTCCACCCGCGCGTGTGTGTGCGTGTGTGTGTGTGTGTGTGTGTGTGTGTGTGTGTGTGTGTGTGTGTGTGTGTGTGTGTGTGTGTGTGTGTGTGTGTGTGTGTGTCTCCATGTTTGTTCGCAGGTGTTTTCTCTGCATCAGTAAGCATTTATTTTCAAAGAGAAAAGTGTCTCTTTCAGGCAGCGGCACATTGTAGCATCTGTATGTTCGCCTAAACATTTGTAACATTATGTATGTCTCTCTTTCAGATGTTGCCAGCATTGCCCGACAACAGTAATTATGATATTTGTACAATAGATTTGCCCCCCCTCAGATGTAATTTAAAAGGTTAGCATCAGACTCAGATAATTCAGAATATGAATAGGCTTCAAGTTGTGCTGGCTTTTACAAAAATGACAGCTTGACCTAGAATTATATATCAATCATCTATCAGGCATCATAAATCCTACATTCAAAACGCAGATATGAAAAAAGCCCATCTGGCTTTCATCCGGTAGTGACCTTTGAAAATGTCTTTTATTCTCCGACTTCCATTCACTTTGACAGCTGGGCCTATTCCTGCAGAGACAAAATGCCATGGAGAAAGTAATAAAACACAGAGCGGTGCGACAGGACAGATGAAGAGAGGCAGTGACATTTCAGATTTCTCGTTCCCTTTCTGCAGCCGCCCCCCTCTGAAGAACCGGAGTGATTTCCAGCCCGATTCAATATTTGAAAAGAAGCCGAGCACACCGGTCCTGTCGGTACGGATGACAGCTGCCACGGGGAATGGTGACACTCCGCGGCCCATTATTCCAGCCTGAGACGATTCCCTGCTGGGGAAGTGTGAAAAAAACGATAAAAAAATAATAAAATGTCCAGAACTTCCTTTCAAACGCAACAGGGTCTCAGGGGCCAAGTGGAGGGTTGACATGTGTGCTGACATGCAACTAAAAGGGGGCCGGGCTACATTTCTGCAGAAATACATTTGCAGTATTTCTGTTGGCGCTCATGTAGATCTTTGACTTAGGTATGTAGTAATACCGCAGTTTAGAAATACTATTTTAGCAGTAGAAGTCCTGCATTAAACATTTTACTTAAGTTAAGGTACAAAAGTATTAGCATCAAAATATACCTAAAGTACCAAAACTATACTCTTGAACCAGAATGGCCATTTTTTAATTGGTAAAAGATAATGTACACGATGTTGTCTGCACATTATCCCACTTTTTACCTGGCTAATTAAAACGGTTTGACTCACAATGATCCTTAAAATATTTGTATTGGTTAAAAAATAATCAGATTGTTTACATACTGCTGTTCCCTTAAGTGTTTACTTCCTGTCTTCTGTTGATTTCGCTGACGTCCAGCGTTCTGTCTTTTAACCTCTTTCCTTCTCTTGTTCTCTTTTCTTTTCTGGGGACAGTTTAGCCATCATGAATCCAAAGTGTTGTGCTCTCCACAAAAAGAAAAAGAAAAATTCAAAAATAATTCCACAGTATTTTTTTCATGGAGGAAACTAATGTTTGTTGTCCACAGCTGACGTTATCACTGAGTCCCTTGATCCTCCTTAGCAACGGTCATGTTCTCCTTAGCAACAGTCTGTTAGTGAAAGATAACAGACCTCTGGAATGTTCATATTGACCAATCAGAATCGAGTATTATACTAAGCTGTGTAATATTATATCACTGGGTTCTAATGAATGATTCATGAATGTTAACACCATTTCAATTTTGCAGCTGTGTTACGTGCCGTAGTGGGTGCTGGTGTGTGTGTGTGTCTTTTTCTCTCTCCCTCTGATTCCCCAGGTGCAGCCTGATTGTCCCCAGGTGCAGCCTCTCCCCAGGTGCTCCCAATCCTCAATCAGGGCCTCCATATAGGACAGGAGGAAGATTTCAGTAGCTCTCCCCTTCTCCCCTGGCTGGATGTGTGCAGCGTGGTGTCCATGTCTCCAGTATATAGATTTGTTTTGCAAGTTGGCTGGTGAGCCCTTTTTCTTTTGGTTAATTAAAGGACCAGCTTATGGCTTCAAAAATCAGTTCTCCTTTTTTGTCGTGCCTGGTCATTTCGGTGCTTTGTTACTTCCCTTCGTACCCCTAGATTAGGAGGGAACGTGCATCCAACATCATCAGCTCACACACTGAAGTAATGTCCTCAGCTTTACACGCTCTACACCACCTGTCAAAGAGGACTTTCTTCTCCCTCGCAAAGACCACGTACGTTTGGCCAGAAGTTTTCTACAGGCCGCGTTAGGCCTCAGGCACACGCTCATATGCCCTGAGAATAGCACCTGTAACCTTCTCATACACCAAACTGTCCTCGACAGAAAGAGAAGAGCAAGCCTCTTGAGCCTTACCGACTAGCTTGCACTGTAAAAGAGTAGCCCACACGTCTTCTGGCCAGAGCAGGGCAGCAGCGCTCAAACGCACCGAAATAGATTTCCACCTCTGATTCACGGAACACAGGGACCAAAGAAATATGCCTACTCACGTCAAAGGTGGCAGCAGACCCAGAAGGTGTAACGGCAGAATCACCCACCACAGCTGCTTGGAGCTCTAGCTGACGCATCCGGACAGCAGTGTCTGCCTCCAACTTCCTGATCTCCTGCTTCCTGATCTCCAGCTCCAGCTTCCTGATCTCCAGCTTCCTGATCTCCAGCTCCCTCCTGAGCTGGAAATCCCTATCTCGCTCCTCCCTCTCACACTGGAGACGAGCCATACGCACTTTTACCTTAGCATCTAATTTAGACCCCGTAGGTGAGGATCCTTCCGAAAACGAGTCGTATTGAGGTATGGTGAAAATTCTTGCCTGTTCCGTAGCACCAGGAGTAACTCCAACGCGGCCTCCATCAGAAGACTCTGCTGCTTCAGCCTCCGTGCCCGGAGATTCCACCAGAGTAGGCAGACTCAAAACCCCTTGTTCAACTAGTCCAGTTAGCAAAGTAGCCTTTAGTTCATTTTTAACAAGAGCAGTGGAGACAGAAATGTGATAATGTTCAGCAAATAACCGCAAATCAACCTTCAAGTCTAGTTGACCCACAAGTAGGACTGGCCACAAACTGCTCCAAGTCGATTTTATATGCAAACCCTGAACGCCTGCCCCCAACAGGGAATAAATCCCCACCCAGGATTACCCCGAAAATAAAAAAGGCAAAATAATAAATGAGTGCCTGAAGGAAGGACTGATTCAGTCCAGCTAGCACTCCCCTCTCTAAACTGAGGAAGCTGTTCAACAGTAAATAATTCAGCCAATGCCACACTTATATACACCACTACTACCACCAAAGACAATCATCAACACCACACAACAAACAAATACTCACTCCTCGTCTCAAAGAATGGACGAG
Source organism: Pseudochaenichthys georgianus (assembly GCF_902827115.2). Lineage (NCBI taxonomy): Eukaryota > Metazoa > Chordata > Actinopteri > Perciformes > Channichthyidae > Pseudochaenichthys > Pseudochaenichthys georgianus. Next base: position 5,169,561 of record NC_047512.1, on the reverse strand, counting down.
CCCCCATTTGTTACGTTCCCTCCTAATCTAGGGGTACGAAGGCAAGTAACAAAGCACCGAAATGACCAGGCACGAGAAAAAAGGAGAACTGATCTTTGAAGCCAAAAGCTGGTCCTTTAATTAACCAAAAGAAAAAGGGCTCACAGCCAACTTGAAAAACAAATCTATATACTGGAGACATGGACACCACGCTGCACACATCCAGCCAGGGGAGAGCGACTGCAACCTTCCTCCTGTCCTATTTGGAGGCCCTGATTGAGGATTGGGAGCACCTGGGGAGAGGCTGCACCTGGGGACAATCAGGCTGCACCGAGGGAATCAGAGGGAGAGAGAAAAAGACACACACACACACCAGCACCCACTACGGCACGTAACAAACTGGTAAAGGTAACTTCAATAATTGTTTATACTGCCAGGTATGGTAATCCATAATAGTACGTCATAATTCGTAAATGAATCCAATTGTTTCATGAATGATATAACCTAACCCTAACCCTGCAAATAACTGTAACTAGTGATGGTGAGATGAAGCCTTATGAAGCTTTGAAGCTTTCCAGCAAAAGCGTTCATCTCCTGAGGCTTCATCAGGGGCTTCATCTGAACACAAACCCCCTGCTGGTCAAAGTGTGTAAAACAGGCAGATTGGACATCTCAACAGTGTGCGCTATCTCATACCGAGTTCCCAATGAGTAAAGCCTTAGAATAACTCTAAACAACGACCATAAAATCATATGTTCATGTTAACAATACTGTATTTATTCCAGTTGAATGATTGTGATTGAAAATCCTAAGGAGGCTGGTACACATTGCAAAGAGGGATTTGTATTCCTTAATAATATTCGTAAACGTAACCATGTTGTAGCCTGAGAAAGGCTAAACCATATCAAAGAATACATTTATTAACTACATTATCTCATTTAGCTGTAGCTTTTATAAACAACAACAAATACGTGTTGTTCAGTCGTTGAACCAGGGACCCTGCGGTCATGAGTCAACTGCTTTCAGGCTGAGCCACAGCACACACACTGAAGCTCCTTGAAAACACTGCAACATATTTATTCATTTATTTATTCATGTTTTTATTCCTACATTTATTTATGCTTGTATCCATTTATACTTATGACATGTTCTGACCTCTATAAGTGAGGGTCTGAGCTCTCTTGATTCCATCGTGTCCCCGGGCCCGGGTACAGGAGGGGTAATATGATTCTTGTTATACATCCAGGTATTATGAGCGTTGTGGTTCAGCGGTTCAACCGATCTGAATCGCTTCCTGAAGCAGTCACGTGGTATCGACAAACGATACAAGCCTCGATACATGCTTCACAAAAAGCTTCGGGGATTACTCGACACACGCTCCGAAGCCTCGGCGCAATACGTAACATCACTGACTGTAACTAATGCTGTCGAATAATGTAGTGGAGTAAAAAGTACAACACTTGCTTTCAAACAAACGTCCCTTGTGCATTAGTTTGGTTGTGTCTTTCTCAAGAAGAACACTTGTGTCTTTGTTGTGTTTATATCCCATCAACTAGCTTTGTTCCACTTCGACAGCACACGTTAATTAAACCACCACGGATGAATGTATTTCATTATTGGATTCTTTCTGCCGGCGAGGGTCCCAAATGCACCCGAGTCCCTTCGCACTTCACGCGTCGTGTTGCAGCTCAATGCGACTCTACGGGAGAAAACAATGTGACGGTTAATACGCGTAGCCTGAATGTGTCGCCCTCTTCCCCCGAAGGACTGCCGAATTCCCTTCAGCAGGGGCGGCACAAGATGGATCTACTTATTATCGTGCCTGTGCATGCCAATGAGCGAGACACGGGGAATCAATAACTCTGGGAAGACAAATGTCAGGGCTACAACCTTCAGTCGAGCAGACGGGCCTAAGCAACCACATTCCTTCTGCTGCATGCAAATTAGTCCGTTAGAACATTAGCGCGATAATTAACTGCAAATAGCCTCCCTTTGTCTTCTATGTTTTGCATAATAACCTAATTTCCACCTGCCGGATCTCCCTACTGTCGGCCCTGTTGAATGCGTTCCTGAACACAATGAGGTTTTAATTGTGAGCCTCAATGCAATGATCGGAGGCTTTTGTGACTCTTCACCTTGGAGGATTCGACAGCGTGGTGCGCAGTGGCGTTTTCATATGTACAAAAGTGGTGGGGCACCAAAAACGTAGATGTCTATATATAAGCTTCTGCAGAGAGGTTCATGGCTGGTGAGGCACTGCCACTGACTCTTCGGGTTTACAAATATTATATTTGGACCTAAATCAAAATATAATATTATTATCAAAAGCCTCTTTAGTCTGATGCTTCAATTAATTTTAAACAGACAGTTCAACAGAAGGATACCCAAACAAAATTAATTGTATCATTTAAATATTGAATTGTTCTCTCTTAGTAAGATCCCATTTTCAATAAAATTGCAGTCTTACCTTGACATGAGGATGAAGTCCATTTGCCTATCCCTCTGGACAAAAATCTCTATTACTTTTTTGTAAAAGTCCTCCTTATCTTCTTGTAGTTTCAAAAGTCTATCATAAATCTAATCTAATCAATAGATTTATGATTCGAAAATTATAAAAGTAGGGTAGACATGTGGATATTAACCGGCTGAACAAAACGTGCATTTATCTAACAGGTTTGTTTCCCACAGATCTTATTTTGAGCTATTTTCTAAAATCCTATGGAGAAATCTCGTTGCTTTTTTGTGGAGGGAAGCCATGCGCAGCTTACTTCCTGGTTTTAGGACGCCTCACTGCAGCTCTCTCTCCTCCTCTTCACACACCACACTTTTCGCGGCACACGTACTTACAGCCAATCAGCTCTGAATTATGTGAGATGACGTATGGTGGGGATGGCAGCACTTTGCCCCTATGGTCATTATTTTTTTGCCACACACATTAAATAGGACAATACTCTGAGCATGCGCAGTGTAGTTTTTACAGTCACCATTGACTTAGACGGAGAGAGGGAGGGGCTTGATCGGGTTTTGTCCCACATGGCTCTAAACAGCTCAATAGGCACACTGTAGACACTAATTAGAAGAACACAGACTAAAACAGCAATGAGACGAATCAGAGGATTAAACATGATCTTAAAATATATTTTATATATTTATTTATTTTTTTGCATTTTTTTGTAATCATTATTTTTAATACTTTCTGCTGACACTAGGTGGGGCTGTGCCCCACCTGCCCCTAATGACCAGTCGCCACTGGTGGTGCGAGGAATAAAGGTTATGAAGGTTGTCAGTTTAATTATTGAGACTGGTACAGAATATTAGCGCAATAAAGGTCTCATTGTATTCTTCCAACGATGAGCAGCTTTCTTCTTTTTACGTATTCTTAGCTACGGCGGCGGACAGCTGCAACCACGTCACAACGACCCGGAACATTCCCATTCGGAGAAACGTGCTGCAGCTTCTGAAACGATGCCGATATAAAAACACAAATGTGCCAAAAGACATGCAAAGGAAGATCTTCACCAACTGGACAACACGTGCACCGTGTAAACAAGGGGACACTAAATAGTGACGCACACAGCTGGGAGCGGAGCGCTTGTTGACGTTTGAGGATTATAAAATGGACGACTGTCTCTGTTGACGGAAAGTGACCTAACATGTGAGTTTTAGTCGCTTATTTTAACAATGTGAGCGGATGATAGCTTCCGATATTCCAAGGTAAGCTCGCAACAAATCCCCCGGTCCCTGTTCAGTCCACTTTCTAGTGACTCCGTTGTGTTTTTAGCTTCTTTTAATTTGCAGCGTTATGCTTTTGCGTCGCTTTGCTTTGCCTCGCATGATCATTACGATCTCAATCTAAATTATCTAAATCATGGCAACATATGAATTGTGTTGTTGTTGCAGCCCTTCTAGTTTGATTAACACAATCAATGCTGATGCAAAACTTGCGCAAGTTACATTAAGATTAAGATGGATTTTTATTAATCCCTCGTGGGGAAATAGTTTCTCTGCATTTGACCCATCCTAGTGTTAGGAGCAGTGCGCTGCCATTTGGAACGGCACCCGGGGAGCAGTGTGGGGAACGGTGCCTTGCTCAGGGACACCTCGGTAGCACTTGGTCTTGCCGGGACTTGAACTGATGACCTTCCAGTTGCCAAGCCAAGTCCCTATGGACTTCGCCACCGCCAAATTAATACATGGTACATCTTTGCTTCGCATACAGTGTGAATGCACCGTCATAACTTGTATCAAAGCAATAATGACAGCCTCAAAGTAGTGAAAAACCTTTTGGAAGTGATTCCTTTGTCTAACTTTACGTCTATACACTACTTGTTCTTACCGCTCTGTCATTGTTGTTTGTATTGTGTGTTCAACAGCTAAGCATTGGCAGACATGTCAGACCTCAAATCTCCTCGCAGCCATTGCGACCTTCCGAAACGCCTTTAAAAGTAGCACGCCTGTCATTTCTCCCTCCGGCTGAAGAGACTCTGATATGTTGCATGAATGTCCGTGAAGCCCTGCAGTGTATTTCCCAAACAACCTGACAAAAGAGACGAGTTGAAGATGTCAGACTCACATGAATACAAGCAGAGATAGACCAGTAATTGAAAAGAGAGAGCTGCTCAGAACCATCCACTTGTGTCAGCACTTGGTGGGTGTTTTTTTCTTCTTTCCTTTAAATACACAACGGCCCCGGGAGCTTTTCAGCTGAGGAGAGGCAGCGGCATTCACCCGGTAAGTGGATAGCCTCTATTTACATTGGTAGCAACGTGGCCTGCTGCGTATCTCTCTCATCCAGCCTGCTCTGGGAATAGCGGCGTCCTGTATCAGTTCACATGTTCGCCTCCTGGTACACCGCCTCACCGGCACAATCCCCTTTCCAGCTCGGTGCTTCGTCACCTTGATGACCTGAAATGTATCGCGCTCCAATGCAAGCCGCAACGCCATGAACAAAACCCAATCCTCCATCTGTGTATTGGGATTGTGCCCCTCCTCTCCGGGAAACTGAATACAGTCCTGCTGTGTTGGTGTCAAGAAGATTGAGTATTTCAACGAGTCCCTTTTGGCTTTCTTACGCGGCCATTGAGAATAATGGACATGCCAATAGGACTGACTCTCAGACCGGAGCTACAGGGGCAGATCCATCAAGTTTTACCACCGCCTCCTTCACTTCTCAGAAACACACACACTTACAGACACACTCTTTCCTCCCACTCACTACCACTCGTGACTTGAGGGCTGACTGACTGGCGGAGAAATCTACAATTAGCGAGGATTTGTGAGAAGCAGAAAATTAATGGACCTCTGTTGACTGTCTTCGGCCGTTAGGTACACTCAAGGGCGAGAAGACATAAACAAAACCAAACAAAGCAATCAGTCTCCGTCGTCTCATTTAAATGTTTTTATTCAGTGTATATGGTGTTTGCATCAGCTGGTTACATCATATATTTAAATGAACGGGACGTAGGAAAAAGTATGATAAGTGTTTGTGTTTTCCTTCAATTCCAAAAAATCTGTGAGCGTAAAGAAGCCCTAAATTATGCTTTTTGGGGTTTCCCTTTCCTGCAGTATATTATATATGTGTGTGTGGTCTGCAAAGGCTACAATCCAAACGTTACCTGCAGACGTTTCTCCCCCCCCCCCCCCTCTCTTTGTTTACTTCCAGAACATCCCACCGTAATACTCACGCTTCTATTGGCTAGCAATCCCACACATTGTACGTGATAGGCTAAAGGGGCGGGACATTCCTACATACTGATATACACCTGAACATCAGCAGGAGAGGACTCTTTAAAGTAGAGACACTACATACTGATATACACCTGAACATCAGCAGGAGAGGACTCTTTAAAGTAGAGACACTACATACTGATATACCCCTGAACGTCAGTAGGAGAGGACTCTTTAAAGTAGAGACACTACATACTGATATACACCTGAACATCAGCAGGAGAGGACTCTTTAAAGTAGAGACACTACACACTGATATACACCTGAACATCAGTAGGAAAGGACTCTTTAAAGTAGAGACACTACATACTGATATACACCTGCACATCAGCAGGAGAGGACTCTTTAAAGTAGAGACACTACACACTGATATACACCTGAACATCAGCAGGAGAGGACTCTTAGGTAGGTATGAAGACTTGTTGCTAGGCCTAATCTCATCTGAGACGACAGAGTGCTGCATTATGACCCTAACCTATATACTGTAGCACACTGCAGGAATGGAACATCCTAATAAGTATAATCGGGTCTCTTTATCAACTCAAATACAGATTGCATTGCTCCTTAGTTACGGTTTGGTAAACTTGCTGCTATTTTATTTTGTGTGTCCTGTTTTACATTTCCTAAAGTGCTTCTGTTTCTGTATGCAGCAACTGTGCATAATCCTGCAGACAGTTAGTGATACTACAACTCCAGAGCAGAACAACATTTCAGAAAGTAGGACAGCCGTCTGGTGTCACAATCACAGTTAATATATGTCATCTGTGCTCTTCCTCCTCCTCCTCCTTCTTCTTCCTCACCCTCATCATCCTCTCCTTCTGTCTCCCTCATCAGTGTCGTCAGGAATAGATTCATTCAGCGATTCATCTCTTAAACAAGCTGCCCGGGGCTCCATCTCCTTATCTTTTATTATCGACAGGGCTGTAAGTATTTATTGTCAGTTCTATAATACATAGGTGTGAGCAAGCTCTCTGATTGGTCAATAGGCGTGTTTGATTCCACGATCAAACAACGGTCAAATAGAACGTGCCTTTTCACAACAAGTCAGTATCCCTCCGCGTCTGAGAAAAACGGTATACCGTTGGGCCGAAAAGCAAACTGCCTGCAGTTTGCTTTTCGAACTGGAACAAGAAAGCAAATGCCCGAATCAGCAAAGGCTTTTACCACCATCCAAGGAAGTCGGTGAAGCCTGGGGATGCGGTGTGGTATAGCATGGAGCCCTTGGGGGTGAACAGGGTCCATGATGACCCGCATTAGTGAAGAGGCTGGCACTGCTACGCGTTACACAAACCATTGCGTCAGAAGCACCTGCATACAGCGGCTGGCGGAGGCAGGGTTGGAGGCCAGAGAAATCATGTCCGTTAGCGGGCATACAAATGAGTCATCGCTTCGCAGCTACTGGGCTCCATCTCTGGACAACAGAAAGATGTGGAGCAACGCGCTGTTTGCCGGTCCGGGACACGCCATGAAACGGCCACTGGAGGAAAGCTCTTCCGATAACCTACCAAAAAAAGTCTGGCATGGAGTTCATGGAGAGCTGTTTCAAAAATTGCACTTTTAATGGCAGCATGAACATCCACCTTCATTCTGAAGCCAAAATGTTAAATATGTAAATAAATAAATAGCCTAATTCAAGAATTGTTGTCAATAAATTGTTTTCAATAAATTGGTTAATAATATATTATTTACTATAATTATATCAATAACTGTAAGCGGGGAAGCAGGAGTGTTCGATTGATCGGCTAGCGTTACCATGGGAACTACTTTATAGGAACTACTTTCTGACGGAGATTAACTCAAGCAGAAAGTGTAGGTTTGGGAGCAAATTAGCCCACATTATGAAATTATTTTACGATATTGTTGATTACAATGAGAGTTTGTGTTATAGAATCGCAATCATACACTTGAGGCCGTTCTTGAACGGCCTCAAGTGTATGATTGCTTAATTAAAGCATTTTAAATGGTTTCCATGAGAACACTCGATGTTGGCATCGTGAGGATTTGGCCAGAAATGCTGAATTGTCAAGTGCAAAAAATTTGATTCAGAAGCAAAAATAAATATGAATAGTTAACATTAGTTTAGTTAAAGATGCATTATCGTGCTTTTTGGGGTTTTCCTCTTTCCTCTAGTGTGAATTTGTGTGCATGTAAATGGTCTGCAGAGGCAAACATCCCCGTGTGTCTGAAACGCCTCCATTGGACTCCTTTGTTTACTTAGGGAACTTAGTGACATCACTATGTAGCACACACGCTTCTATCGGCTAGCGCTCCGACACGTTGTCTGTGATAGGCTAAGGGGCGGGACATCCCCAAGCGGTTGACCAATCACAACAGATCCGGCCAGCTAACCAATCAGAGCAGACTGGGCTCTGGTTTCAGACAGAGGGTGAAAAGAGATGAGAGAAATAAAGAGCGTTTTGAACATTAAAGCACGGAGACATGTCCCAGTAATTCACAGCCATGTCCACCATCACTAAGCAGGTTGAATGTATGACTCATGTTCCTGTTCAAAGAGAGGTGGCGTTTCTTTGTGGTGGTAATGTGTGCTATTACGATGGAAAGGCTCAACTTTGTCGCAGCGAGAAAAGCACCTTGCATCCACTTAGAACCGCCTTTGTTGTTTCTCAGGCAGCAGGAAGCGGTTGCATTACATCCTTTGTGTCGCCGTCTGTCACTCTTCCAGCAAGGTGGCGTCGCCCTCATTGGTGGACGTTTCCCCGAGCAGCTTTCTCAACGACAACGACGTCTGTGTTCCGCTCTTACGTGATCATATACTCTGAAGGACTGCGGTGCCGTCCTGCTCATCGCTGCCCAATGTAGTCATCCATCTGCAAAAAGCGAACGAAGCCACTGCTGTGTTCTCGGAGCCAAAGTCCTCTCCAATGTGGGCGGAGCTCAAAGAGGGATTAGCTAATCATGATTGCCCAAAACAATGGGAGCCCGGCTGCAGACTGAAGTGGATCTGCTGGTTATCATCATCATAACCTTGAGCGACCTTCACTGGCGGAGAGGAGAGAGTCGAGAGGGCCGGAGAGTCAACGCTGGGCAGATGGCGCCCCCTGCTGGGAGGAAACGAGGGGACGCATCAAAGCACACGAGGGACGCCGTGTGCTTTGATGTTGTTTAAATGAAGGTTTCTCAATATTATACCAAGGATTCAATGGAAATATTAAAATACAAACAATTCAATTGAATATAACTGACCTCAAGAGAAAGAAATGACACACACACATTCATTGATATGTTAAACATGTATGTGTGTGATTGTGTATATATAGGATATACATATTTTTACACATATTTGTATTTGTGTAGGTTGTCAGGATTGAGGGAAACGAAGGAAAAATCAGTGTTATATTTAATAAATAGTTATATAGTAACAGCGATTGTTATTGATATTCATATAATTACATTTATTTTGTATAGTTGCACAGTATATATACAGTTTCACTCTCAGAGGTGGATTGTGGGTAAATAGTTGTGTAGTACACACAGACACTGCTCCTATACTAGACTCCTGGTGCTGATGGGTTAAAAGCAGAGGACACATGTCACTGTGTGTGCTCTGCATGTGGGACCATTAAAGAGGGAATTGATTGATTTCGAAAAACTCTCGAGGTCGTCCTCAGGCGAGCCCTCCATCGTCGCTTCCAGTCATCCCGGTTCTCCAAACATCTGGCCAGTTCATTGGTACTTTGTGTTCCTGCGTCGCTCTTGAGTACGTCCACGTATGTTTGTGCGGGACGTCCTCGTGACCGATGCCCGTGTGTTGGTTCCCACAGCACCAATTTAGACCAGAACTCTCAGGTCTTCAGGGACTGGTCAGCTTTCTGTCCCCAGAGTCAGAACTAAACATGGAGAAGCAGCGTTCAGTTATTATGCTCCAAATATCTGGAACAAGCTCCCAGAAACCTGCAGGTCCGCTGCAACTCTGACTACTTTCAAATCCAGCAAGAAGACTTTTCTTTTTTCCGCTGCTTTTAATTGATATATTCACATCTTAAACTGCACCGTAACTTTTATTATCTTTGCTTTTTAATGCCATTTTCTTAATGTCTTTCATTTTACAAAAATGAAAGACATTTAACCACCGTAGGTGGTTAAAGTCATTATTGGGGTTAAAGTCCCCGACGTGTGCCGTTTTGGTTTCAAGACCCTGGTTCGTGGAGGACACCAACAAAGTCCTAGAAAATACAATTTAAACTTAACTAATGTGCTTTAAAAGAAAAGAGGAATAGTTTCGGCGAAAACTAAAAAGGTACCAGGAATCCGTTTTGGTTTCAAGACCCTGGTTCACGGAGGACACCAAAAAAGTCCTAGAAAAGACAAGGTAAACTTAACTAATGTGCATTAAAAAATAAAAAAGAGGAATAGTTTCGGCGAAAACTAAAAGGTACCATGGGGTCAGAATATAATTTTCCAAAGGGGGGTTCGTTCAGATGTGTGTATCTCACACTGCACTGTAACTGTAATTCATATATCTTTGCTTTTAATTATCATTTCATAATATGTTTCTTAAATGCTATTAATGTCTTTCATTTTTGGAAAGCACTTTGAATTGCCTTGTGTTGAAATGTGCGATATAAATAAACGTGGCTTGCCTTGCCTATACAAGGGGGCCCAGAGTCATAGCTGTGCAGACAGCGCCCCCTGGTGAGCACATCAAACTTTATTCATATAGCACTTTTCATACACAAAGTTCACTCAAAGTGCTTCACAAACCAAACACATGGACGATTTACAAACATTCAAGCAATACTATTTCCCCCTTCCCAGGTAGAGGCGTGTGGCGCAGTGGGTTGTGCGTTGGAGTTCGGCTCAGGGGGTCACAGGTTCAAACCCCGCTGCAGTCAGCATGTCGTTGTGGGCCTGAGACACTTCACCCCAAATGCCCACAGTATTGAGTATGTAAGTCGCTTTGGATAAAAGCGTCATGTGACATGTGATGTGATCACCAGAGTAAAACATGGCTCTTTGATTTAAATGGACACCCAACGTAGGACTGAATAAAACAGGATCAAATAATAACAAATTAAGAATAACATTGTAATAAATACAATATAAGCCACATTTAAAAGGCGGGTCTGAGTTTGAAAAGAAACACAAAAAACAATGGTAGCATTAAATTAGAGCAGGATGCCGTGCACACACGTGCTTTAAGCTCAAAGACTCTTATTGACACAATCCCACGGGTCACCAACCTTTCAGTGTTTTGACTTTATAGAGAAAGATGTAGAACCAGCTCAATGAAACAACAACTGACAGAGTAGTCATTGATGTTTTGATTGGAGGCGAGAGAGAGAGAGAGAGAGAGAGAGAGAGAGAGAGAATTCAAGGAAAATAATACAAAATAAAGGAATGAAATATAATTGACCTGAAGTAAAACAATTACAAAATGGAGGCATTAAGTTGGATTGAATAAATAGTTATATAGCAATATAACTATTGTAATTATACATTTAAAAAAACCATATGTACTTTAGTTGAGTCCACAACATGTCTATCTGATGTTTTACCGTATGAACTTTCCCTCTCACAGGTGGATAGTGGGTAAATAGTTGTGTACTGTTTGGACACACACACACACACACACACACACACACACACACACACACACACACACACACACACACACACACACACACACACACACACACACACACACACACACACACACACACACACACACACACACACACACACACACACACACACACACACACACATTCCTGTACGTGTCTCTATGTGTGTGTTGTCAGCAGTTGTTGTTTTCAGAATAACTTTCCAGCAGCAGCTGGTTCTCTCTGTTGCCGCGGCGACAGCAGACATGACATCATGAGGCCATGACATCACTTCTTCTCCTGCTGTTTGAATGTTTATTAGGAGGACACATGGCAGACACCTTAGAGGACCCCTCCCCCACCGTGAGAACATTTTAAAAGATGTTTAGAGTTTAGAGTCAGGGTCTCTTTGGTTTTCCATATCTTTGGAGTTACTACGTGTCTGTTGTAGTGAGTTTTGAGTCACTTTGAAAACCTTTTCTGTCTGTTTTTGTGAGTTGTGTATCTCTATTTGTTTGTGTTAAGCCTACCTTCAGCTGTGTGTTGTCCCTTTTTGGACGCTTTCCATTGAAGTTCTGTATCTTAGAGGTTCACCGTCAATCTATTTGAAGTTGTGCATCTCTTTGGAAGCTGTCAAGTCTCTTTTTGGTACTTTTAATCTCTTTTTGGTGGGGTTTATTCTGCATCTCTTTCAGTAGTTTTATGACTTTTTGGTCTTTTAGGTTGTTTAGCTTAATCTTTTTGCAGCTTTTTTATGGTTTGTGTCCTGTTTTGGGTGGTTTTGCATCACATTATAGCTGTTTTCTATTTGTTGTTTTGCTTTGTTGTTTTGCAGTTGTGCATCTGTTTGGTAGTTATAACGTCTCTTATTGGTATTTTTTATTTCCTTTTGGTCGCTTTTCTTGTGTTTTTGGTCATTTTAGGCGCATTCACACTCCGGTACTTTTCCCACAAAGGTTCATGCGAACTCTTTAGTTCGCATGAACTAAGTACAGATCGCGTTCACACCATAGACTGTATATATAAATGGACGTAGGGTCCGTGACGTCACCCATAGGATTCTGCAGAGTTGCCGTGAAGCCCTTAGTAGGCGGAGTCGGCCACTAACGGCTCAACAGTGACGTCAGAGTTCAACTCCCGCCTTCTCCAGCCTGCTCCAAATAAGGGCAAAGAGGCGGAGCCGAGGCGGGACCTGCTGCCACCGAGCTGGAAGTTCCAGAGCTAGCTGAAGCTACCAAGCTAAGCTAACATGCTCCCCATCTGCACGCTGCCGTCGCATTTTACGTTTCTAAGGTAAACGGCCTTGAAACTATTCAGCAAAACTATAAATAATAATCTAAGTTATTGAGTTTTTAGCATAATACTTCAGAATCTTAAAACCCCTTAACGTTTGTATGCAATTGTGCTAAATTCAACACTGGAATCAAGCAAATATTAATGTTTGCATGACATTAGTTATTTATATTTTGATATCACTTAACTATACGTTTAATACATTTAAGTCAAGCTAAGGTACATGTGATGGTAGCTAGTTAGTGCTCTTACCTGTGAGGCCTCCTCCATACAGCATAATAACCAGACTGTATCATTAAAACTAAGTACCAGTTCTAGATCCTTGACTTTAGACAAACAATTCAGAAGACAAAATGTATTTAAACACCAATCTTTATTTGAAGGTGCCTCTTAACCTGAGATATTAGTTATACAGTAATAGTATTGACAATCTAAAAAAACGGAGCAACTCAACAGTCAACTTTATGTTTCTTATTGTCTAAAGCATTTATTATTTTCATTTTCCCCCTCTCATATTCAGTGTGGACGGATTGAGACAGCCTGGTGTCCAGAGAGCAGCAGAGACTTCAGGGAGAAACCTCCGTGTGATGGACGTCCTGTCTGTTGGTTTGGAGAGGACTGAGGGTCTTTCCTCAGCGAGGAGGACCAGGCCTGATGAAGGAGCCCATGCTGGGCAAAGCTGATACCACGTTATTTGACTAAATGTGTTTACTTATACATTTAATAGGTTTACACCTTCTGTCCATTTGTGCTTTTTATTTAAAATATTTGATTAACTTTTGGTTCACATTTCAATAAATTGTATTTGTATCCTTTTGTCCATTATTCTTACTGAAAATGTTAGATTACACATTCACATCTGACTGAAGATTGGCCCCATTTATTTGTGACGTTGCAAACTCTGCGGTACAAGGCACAAGTGATGTGAAGCTCATAAAGTGAGGCACATAGAAATAATCAGCGGATGGAGTGTAGATGTGGAAATAGGTGCATTCGATCAGCTGACTGTGTTTTCACAATAAAAGTAGTTTCTTAGTGAATGTCCTGTCCTGTACTGGTCTTAAAATCTCATAATATCAGCTTTTAATGATCCTCGTGGATGTTCTTCTTGACCCTCAGAGAAGGAGAAAATGTTGTGTCTTTCAGGCATGTCCTTTCCTAACAAAAATGACAGGAAACATCAAACATATTATTGCAGAACAAGTGTGTTATTTATGAAAGCGGTGTGTTTGTGTGTTATGGGGCTGTAGATATAATTATTTTGTAATTGTAATGTTTTTATTTTATTTTAACAGTGAGCAGATTATGAATGAACAGTATGAAGTTCATCAACATTGAAATATATGTTATTATCAAAATAATATTTAACTGTTACAAAACGTAGTGCAACTGTAGAAGCTTGCTCTGTTGTCTCACTGAAAGAATAACTTTTACCACGTTTTACAGACAATATTGAGAGATAAATAGTAGCAGTACTCACTGTGTTAAATATCTTTGCCTTCAATACATTAAATTAGAAAGCTGACAAAGTCATATTGCTAAATATCTAAATGTAACTTTTTTCATGGAATAAACCCTCAACTTAACTGATGTGTAGGTGATCTGGTATTTAGTATTGTTTATTGGAATGTATATCAGTGTATTCAAGTCAATACTTCATTCATTTAAACCAATATCTTTCTTGATTCTTTGTACAGTATGAAAAAAGAGTCTTAGTACCTGTGCTGAAGTTCACTGCTGTGAGGAGTCCAGTTCTGTCTCTCACTCTCTGGTCCAGCCTGTCTGCATCACCTGGACACCTTAAACAAACAAATATATATATATATATATGTAAAGTACCATGTGCACAAACAATATAACTGATTCTCTTCTGTTGAACATGTTGGATTGTGTATTGTCCGAGTCAGGGTCCTTTTTATTTTACTGTAACTTTGGAAGTTGTGTTACCAATGCTTACTGTTTATTTGATACCCATTTGGTAATGCAATTAATAAAAACAACAAGGTTTGGGTTCGTTCCTCAGATGACTGTGACGTTAACGTGTAAGCTCGATAATGAACTCCAGCTCAATCAACCATATTGTAATATCTAAGTAATCATCTTGAAATATGACATTAATAATTGTAATATACACACATCTTATTGTGAGGTTGATTTCACATACACTACTTCGACATTAGCTTGTCTACATACTTGAGCATAGCCAATTTTAATTAACCTTAGATGCATAGAGTTCCTCCTACATAATAAAATATCTCTAAGTTACAAGGATGTAACCTTATTTTATCAACCTCAAACAGAAGCCGTTTGTTCAACAGTATTATCCCACTCAACGCTTAACACTTGTCTATTTCGTTTTAACCTTTATATATACAGTCTATGATTTTAACTTGTAGGCTACGATTAGCATCGTTAGCACCGATGTAGCTACCACTAGCTTACATGCTAACCCAAGCCTTACCATTCATTACGTAGCCGATTAAAATCATTAACACATAAATAAAGCACTCGAATTTTACTTACCGCATTCATGCACCGTCTGTTTTAACCGCAGAGCGAGTGACAATAGTCCGATATATAAGCATGAAGAACAAACAACCACGGCCGGCTACAAGTTGTGTTTCCTGGATGAGCTGAGCAGGCAGAGTCCCTGTAGCTTCACGGAGCAGCTAGCGGAGAGACAAGAAGCTAACAGCGGCAGGCACTTGACAGAGCCGTCACTCAATGTGACCACGCCCTAATTGATGCACAAACTTTAAGACCTAATATAAATAAAAGGGTCGCGTTAGAAAACAATTCACTCACAGATCCATAATCATGAAGGTGCAATCTAACTATATCGATAATAAAATGTATGGAGCCAGGGGTAGAAACATGTTTTTTTCTGCTGTAAAGTTGGGCATTTTAACATGGGGGTCTATGGAAATTGCTCCTTTCTGCAGCCATCGCCTATCGACCGATATATGAACTGCAGTGTGTGGCACTTCCGTATTGGCTTCCCGGCTCTTCCCCAGAGTTTGCCGCTTGGTTCACACCGGAAAAAGTCCCTGGGGGAGGATTAGGCAAATTAAGCCGCTGACGTCATTTCTTCTTCTTCTGCTTTGGGTTTACTGGCAGGCCGCAAACCACTTCACGGCGTATACTGCCGCCCAAAGTCCCCGGCCGGAAGTCCCCGGAGTTGGGGACTGGCTTCAGTAGAAGCTGCTGGGACTCCCAGCAGCTTCTACTGAAGCGTTCCGAGTAAATCGCCAGAACGCCGACACCTCCTCATCTCCACCGCTCCCATGTTTTATTTTGTGTTGCCATAAGTTATTCTCTCGGCGTTTCTGCGCTGGGCTAATGCTAATGATGCTAATGCCAGGATAATAAAATGGCGGCTTCACAAAACTTGTTGGGAGTTTTACGGGGCGTGGTTTGCAATCCGCCCAGCCAATCAGGAATATAGCTCTTTTCTCACAAAAGAAACCTTTTTTCTTTTTTCGAGGGGGTAAAAAGGTTCGCATGAACTCATTTTAGTACCGGCTCTTTTTGGTGTGAACGCGATCATGAACTAAGTTCGCATGAACCTTTGTGGGAAAAGTACCGCAGTGTGAATGCGCCTTTTGAGTCTATTCTGTTTTTTGGTCCGTCTATAAATTACAAAAAGGAAATGTGAGCAGTAACTTCCAACCGAGGTTTCCCAGTTGGTCAGACGAGAACAACAAACCTCTTTATTGTTCATGAAACAGCATCCGTCATTCATGCCTGTTTTTACCAGCTGGATGTTGATGATTCAAAGAAATGACATCATCCAAACACAGGGTGTATTCATCTCTGAATGAATCCAGTTTTAATAAGAAATACAAGATGTGTGTGTCTGTATGTGTGTACGTCTGACCACATGTTCAGACACTCGAGATGTTTTGTCTCCGATGTTGCTGACAGTGACAGAGATGTATCTTTCACTTTGTTTGGCTCAGTGTCAGCAGCATGTGACGCAGGTAAACACGCCTGCACCTTTTGTCTTCTTTGTTTTCAATGTTTTCATTTGAATACACCGATACACTTTGACACATTGACGAGCTTCAACTCTACTGATAAGCTGAGTCCTGTTTAGCCGGTTATCTAGAGGTTAGGAGAAGAGGTTAAAGTTGCATCAAAAGTTATTTTTAGTTGTTTCGTTTCGTTGTCTTGTGTTTTACTGTATGTGTGTTTGTTATATAACTTTATTAACAACCATTTCATCCCATCCATGTTCATATTAAAATCAAACGTAGGGCATTTACAGCCACACACAAAATATTGACATGCAATTATAATATTTGGCATTAAAATCTAATTATAGTTTCCAAATTCCGTTTTTGTGTTCTACATTTGAACGCCACATCTCCTATTATCATATGTTAACATGTAATGTAAAGGAATAATGTGCTCGTTATAAGTTAACCAATACTGGAAAGCATCTAAAGATCTATTAAGTCCATCCATTAGTTGTCCTGTTGCTCCCACTCCACCTGATCCAATTAAGAGCTCGATGCTGATTGGCTGCTGAGTAGAAGCACAGCTGCCAGGAGGAGCTTTAATCGCATCAGGTGTGTCAGCAAAAATATTTTAAACACATACACACACACACACACGCGCACACACACACACACACACACACACACACACACACACACACACACACACACACACACACACACACACACACACACACACACACACACACACACACACACACACACACACACACACACACACACACACACACACACACACACACACACACACAGGTGCTTTCCTGCAGCTGACCACAAATAAATTAATCTGATTACATTGAACGCACCGTTAATTACTCTCCTGTATTTTTTTAGGATCCTTTACAGACGTCTGTTGAGGGTCGTTATGGCTTCTACCCACTTTTATACTTTTAGAAAAAAACATAGGCTTTAATATTTGTTATATAAAATGTGACATCAATTATTTCAGCTTTTTTTATTGCCTTATTATGACTTTGTTTACCCTTTTAACTGCTGTTAAATTATGAATATACTATTTAAATATTTGTAAGTGTTATTGCATGTATTATTAGTTCACTTGAAATGTAATTATTTTTAAATAAACTCTCTATTTCCTATTTCATGTTCCCTTTTATTTGTTAACACATTTAAAAAACATAAATTAATGTATTTGTGCATTTATTTCTTATGTACTTTTCATTTAATTATTAATCTACTTTTATTTTTAAGGCTTACAAAACAATATCAATACAAGTCAATATCAAAAAATGAATATGCAATTTAGTTTGCTAAAATATTAAAACAAAAGATGTAGTCATCAACAAAGTGAAAACATTTTATATCATATTTTCACATTTTATTTTATTTGCAAATGAGTCTCCTCCTTCCACAGCGAAACATTTTGAAATAATCATTTTGCAAACTGGGTTTTCAGGATACAAAGTGATTGTGGAAAAACATTCACTCAACGGCTCCTGTTGTGAGAATAAAGAACTTGATCTAAGGATTGTAAAGCTCTCAATTCATCTCAGTTTGTCTCGGTGTCAGCACCGTGAGACGCACAGAAACACACCTGTGCCTTTTGTCTTCAATGTCAAATTAAAAACAGTCATATTTTCCACCAGCAACAAAAAAGGGCTGTTGAGAAATGGGGCGAAGCCTGCGAGCGAGTTCAGGCAGTCAACGCGAGCACCAACGATACATTGACACGTGACGCACCTCGTCCCTCTTTCAACCAACCAAACACGTTCTCCTAAACATGGCGCTCTATCGAAGCTGCCAGGTCTTCCTGCCTCTGCCTCGCTACGCTGCTGCCGCCGCTGCTGCTGCTGCTCGTCTGCCCCACCACCACCCCAACGCAGGGGGTGCACCCCAGATTATAATTTTTGTATGCACCCCCCAGATCAGGATTCATATGTTTTTTTGAGAATATGAAAAATAAAACGTAGGGGCGCCCCAAACACTGCACCCCAAACACTGCACCCCAAACACTTAAACACTGCACCCCAAACACTGCACCCCAAACACTGCACCCCAAACACTGCACCCCTCTATGTTTTCTTTGGTTCTGTCCATTTGTGTGTTTGCGTGTTGCGCGCGCTGGCGGCTTGAATAAGAACTATAACTTCACTGAGTCACGACATGAAGAGGGGAAACCCCAACGAAAAGCCTTTTGGGGCGCATTGGAAAAGGCGAAGAAAGATGCAGGAGGAAAAACTCCAGGAAAACAGAGGTATGTCCGATGTCCCCAGCTTCCACTCCAGCTTCCACCCCAGCTTCCACCCCCAGCTTCCACCCCCAGCTTCCACCCCCAGCTTCCACCCCAGCTTCCACCCCAGCTTCCACCCCAGCTTCCACCCCAGCTTCCACCCCCAGCTTCCACCCCAGCTTCCACCAATCCGCAATCCCCATAATGCTTTGCGCACGGACCCATTTTCAAGTCTTTGGCGGAAATCGCATATGTTAGCCTGTTCCACAACTCTCCGTTTTCCGAGGAAGGATTCTTGCCTCGCTTCTGAAGGACCTGACTCGGAAGACATGTCCTACCAAGGAAGCGTCGTCGACATTGAAAAACAACCATTGACTAAAGAAAATCCGGCAGAGTTTAATTGGAAAATAAATGTGCAGTTCTTTACATAAACTACAGAATAAATGTTAATAGAAATTAAGAATTGTACTTTTTAATTACTTAACTTAGGTTTTGTTTTTTTGTCCGTAAAACAAATATAAAACACACTGAATTATCTGTTTTAATAATCTGTTCTGTATTCATGTACTTACTAAACCTTATTTGATATAACTATATTATATTACTACTACTATATTTATTTTGTTTTGTTTTACTTTGATTCATTTATATGTAATATTTGTATGTAAAAAAAATATGTTGGATTGATAAAGCCATGAAGTGTCCTTAACACAGTTTTATTTATCTTGTATTAATTGTATAACACATTTAATTTTGTTTTTTATAATAAAGAAATTCTTATAAAAACATTGTTGTTTGTTTTTTATTAATTGAATTCCCCTTTATTCCCTTTTATTTTGTTATTATAACATTTGAATTGTATTTCATTTGTTTACTTAGGACACTTACGAAGTGTCCTTGAAGGCAGCTCAAATAAGCCCCGCCTTTCGCGGTGCGTTCAGGAACGCAATTTTTTGGGTTTTTTTCCGTGTTTGAAAGTTGTCAACAGAAGAAGCGGAGCTGCTTCTAACCGACAGCTCGGAGGACCGGGAGGAGGAGGAATGGGCTGCAGCCACAGCACGGTGAGCGAAAACCCTGCACAAACACCACTAAAACCCGGGTAAAAAACACTCAAAGTCCCGGTAAAAGTTCACTTTGTTCCGGAGGAGGGGAGGTGATTAGCAGGCGGCAGCAGGACACACAACGTGCCGGGAATAATCTCCAAGGACCATTAAAAGTGTATTTAATTCCTTTTATTTTGTATTTATTTATGGCTTCTTTTTTTATTTTGTGCTCGTAGAAGAAAGAAATTGCGGTAAAAACACCGAGGACGTTTCTCCTTCCTTTTCTGAACATCTGTTTCCAATCTGGCATCGTGTTTGAATATTTTCCCACGGTGCTTTGAGAAAGATGGACACACTTGATGTATTTAAAAAGTGCTACACTATGATGCACTTTATAACCCGTTTAACACTCCTTCTGTGTCCCTAAAACAGACCTCTTTTGATCAATGTGTTTTGACCAGTTTGCAGTGATTTATACACACTTAAATGCACCTTTTGATTTTTTAAACCCATTTTAAAAGATCCTACTATGACCACTTTCTGTCAAATGTTCCCACTTCAAGCTAAATTATTTTACGAGTTTAATGACACATTTGTATCTCTAAAACAATGAGTGAATGCAGTCATTTATTTTTAATTGATTAAAAAAACGTTTCACAATATCTCAGTTTTTTTAATTTGCTTAATTATTATTGATTTCATTTAATTTTCTTTTTAATTTATTTCTTATTTAAACACTTAATGTATTTTTGCATGTATTTACCTTTTATTTATGTTAGGCTGAGAATGAAACTGAAACTATCAATACATTGCAAAATAATACAAATAATATTTTTGTATATTTTTTATTTTTAAGTAATAATTCATTGTATTTATTTCATTTATTTAAAACAAAATCATATTAATTCAAAATAGTTTAAATGATTGTATCTAAAACAAAATGTTTTAAATTATTTTCCCTTTGCATTTCCCCCATATTTTACTCCAGTTTACCATTATTTTATATAAGTTGTCATTTTATAAATGTAAAGAAATATATGTTGCTTTATTGCTTTAATCACACCTATTATTCTCATATAATACCTCAAAGTGAGTTAACCCTAACCCTGCTCAACAGAGAGTTTATACCGTATAGACTATATTGTGAAATCAAATGAGTTGTTTAGTAGTTTTTTGCAGTAGTTTTCAGTGTTTTGTCGGTAGTCTGTAAAGTGTTTGTTGTAGTGTTACTGTAGTTTGTGTAGTGTTTATGGATGCTCCGATCGATCGGCCGCCGAAATCCAGAAATCCTGCAGCTCCTCCCGCTGTGACGGACCGGAGAGCGGAGCAAAACACACACTAATGACGCATTTCCACTACAGGGCCTCGCTCTGTATGGCTAGGCATCGTTAGGCCTTGTTAGGCCAGGCTCACTTTATGCTGCGTTTCCATTACAGTTTAGTAGCTGGAGCAGTAACTATAGTAATGCAGTGTAGACGGAGCCGTGACGTCATCTTCAATGAGAACCACAGAAAACCAACATCAGCCGTTAGCGGTTAGCCCTCAGAGCTCACAGCTCCTCATATCTGTTCAGAAACTAGACACAAGTTAAACAAGTACAAACCACAGACTGCCTGTGTCATGGAGAATACAGTCGCTGGTTTATTTATGTCTCTATAGGCCGTTGTTGTGAGTGTGGACGGTCGGAGCATATACTGCGTTAGCTTAGCCGATCTCCATTCAGAAAACACACATTTTAAAAGGGTTGTTCGCCTGCCGTCTGTCTGCAGACTTGTCAAAGCATTAATTCATGGTTTTTACTAGTGCTGGGGGGAAACGATTATTTCGAAAACGATTAATCGGGCGATTATTTGATCGATTAGTCGACTAATCTAACGATTATTTTTCTGTTGTTCAATTCATAAAAAACGTAATGTAAAAAAAACGTAATTTTTTTTTTTCACGATACTGTGTCTCAGGGGATCTTAATATTTAACAAACTATTAATGTGTTATACCAGATTAACGGAAATAATCTCAGCTAATTGACGATACACACCATGTTTACCAAAACAAAACACAAGTCTCATAAGAAGCATCTAAATGACCCATGAGCGAAAAATGCTAACGGACATTGGCACAGAACTCAAGATAAAAGTACCCTTATTACTTATCGTAGCTGCACATACAAGATATCCGATTAAAGCTGAGACTCCACAGATTATGTAGGTATATAGTATCATCACTGAGTGATCCGGACTCGCGACAGGGGAAGCAAATACAGTCATCACAACACGTACCTTTACAGAGTTTCTAGGGAGATCGTCTCACCACCGTAGCTGTCAATCTGATCAAAAGACGTGTTCAATGGCATTAAAACGAGAAAAAACGCGGCTGAATCGGTTAATCCATAGGTTTTTAACGTCTATGTATTAAAAAAATATTGAATTTATAATCCATAATTCCATTTGTATGTAAAAATCGGAGAGCAAATGCTAGCTGCTAATGGTAGCCACCACAGCTAGCTGCCGCTTTAAATGTTCCAACATAGCCGTTGTGCTTTTGTGATATGCCAACTCCATTTGGCAAAGACTGCAAATGACAATATCTTTGCGTTTTGGACTAACTTTAAAATATTCCCATGCTTTTGAAGACCTAGGGCGAGATGTTTTCGTTTGAGGGCTTCGTGCGCAATCCTGTGAGGAGGAGTTGGTAGCCGTTTCAGTCTCCATTGTGTTTGAAGTGCGATTGCGAACGGCTTGTTGCTTTGTTTACACACCCACGTGTGTGTAGCGACGCGTCGACGAGGAAATATGTCGTCGACGATATTTTGAAGTCGACGCGTCGACGACACTAGTTTTTACTAACCGGTATCAGAATGTTGTTACTCCGGCATCATTTTGAAACGTGTATTACAATTAAATCACGGTCAAATATGTTCATCGTGTTGTAGTTGTAGCCCCCTTGCTAGCGATTCTCTCTCTAGTTTAGCATACTCAGCCCGACTCAGCCTGGTAGTTGGCCCGGGAAGAACCTCGATTTTATGGGGCCAGAAAAACTGTGAAATAGTACCCGCTAGCCGGAACTATGCCAAGTGGAAACGCAACCAAAAACAGGCCGGGTCACTCATTACTGGATCAGTGAGCTAAAGTTAATGTAAACTTGAAAAATGTACTTCA
This sequence comes from Pseudochaenichthys georgianus, assembly GCF_902827115.2. Lineage (NCBI taxonomy): Eukaryota > Metazoa > Chordata > Actinopteri > Perciformes > Channichthyidae > Pseudochaenichthys > Pseudochaenichthys georgianus. The sequence continues at coordinate 5,146,594 of NC_047512.1, read as the reverse complement.
TTTGAATATAATAATTATGTTGGTTGTTGTTTATGGAAGCTCCAGTGAACGATCCCCATTAACTGAGTTTTAAACATCACTTTCAATGGAAGATCCCCATAGGCCCCGCCCACTCGATCGGAATGGCGATACTGATTCGGCCCCAAAATTGGCGGTCGGAGCATCACTAGTAGTGTTAGTTGTAGTCTTTGCTGTAGTTTGTGTAGTGTTGTGCTGTAGTTTTTGTAGTGTGTTGCTGTAGTTTGTGTAGTGTGTTGCTGTAGTTTGTGTAGTGTGTTTCTGTAGTTTGTGTAGTGTGTTGCTGTAGTTTGTGTAGTGTTGTGCTATAGTTCGTGTAGTGTGTTGCTGTAGTTTGTGTAGTGTTTTGCTGTAATTTGTGTAGTGTGTTGCTGTAGTTTGTGTAGTGTGTTGCTGTAGTTTGTGTAGTGTGTTGCTGTAGTTTGTGTAGTGTGTTACTGTAGTTTGTGTAGTGTGTTGCTGTAGTTTATGTAGTGTGTTGCTATAGTTTGTGTAGTGTGTTGCTGTAGTTTGTGTAGTGTGTTGCTGTAGTTTGTGTAGTGTGTTGCTGTAGTTTGTGTAGTGTGTTGCTGTAGTTTGTGTAGTGTTTGCTTTAGTTTGTGTAGTGTTTGCTGTAGTTTGTGTAGTGTTTTGCTGTAGTTTGTGTAGTTTTTTGCTGTAGTTTGTGTAGTGTTGTGCAGTGCTGTAGTTTGTGTAGTGTTGTGCTGTAGTTTGTGTAGTGTGTTGCTGTAGTTTGTGTAGTGTGTTGCTGTAGTTTGTGTAGTGTGTTGCTGTAGTTTGTGTAGTGTGTTGCTGTAGTTTGTGTAGTGTGTTGCTGTAGTTTGTGTAGTGTGTTGCTGTAGTTTGTGTAGTGTGTTGCTGTAGTTTGTGTAGTGTGTTGCTGTAGTTTATGTAGTGTGTTGCTATAGTTTGTGTAGTGTGTTGCTGTAGTTTGTGTAGTGTTGTGCAGTGCTGTAGTTTGTGTAGTGTGTTGCTGTAGTTTGTGTAGTGTGTTGCTGTAGTTTGTGTAGTGTGTTGCTGTAGTTTGTGTAGTGTGTTGCTGTATTGTTGTGTCTGTAGGGTTGAATTAATGGTTCCCACAGAGGGTGATAGTCTGGCAGCTGTTGTCTCTCTGGTTATTGATAGAAAGTGACGAAGCAGCGGAGGCTCCATGGGGGTCAGTAGTTTCCTATCCAAGGACCTGTGGGGGGGGGGGGGGGGGGGGGGGGCTGTGGTTCTTAATAATTAAATACAATTATTATTTTAGCCTAACTAACTGAATACATTTACCTAACCTATGTTTTGCTGATATCAACATTTGTAAATCCTATATTCAGAATATTCTGACAAACCTTTCATCACTTTTTTTTGGCTCGTGAGTAGAAACAATAAATAAGCGACTTTTACAACCTATTTTAAAATGACAAGCTACTTCATCCCAATACAAGGTCTGAGCTGAGCAATATCATCCTTTTATATCGTGTAACATCAACTAACATTAAGAAATTAAATGCTAACATAAATAACGAAACTTAAGTAACCAAAACGTAACTCAATGAAACCTTTAGTTATATTAAGAAAAGAAAGGTAACTTAAACTAAGGGGGGGAAAAACACTACGTTAAGAAACAAAAAGGGAACTTAAAGAAACTTAAAGTCATATAAATGAACAATATTTAACTTGAAGTAACGTAAAGTTTCAAAAACATTACTTATTGTTACCTAAAGTTGAATCAAGAAACGGTAAATGTAAAATAACTTGAGGAACAAAACCGGAAAGTTACAAAAAGAAACAACGTCACCTATAAAATATCAAAAGGACTAGCAACGTAAAGAAACAAACTTAAAGTGACGTCATCAACATCGTCTCACAATCTTGACTCTTTTATTGCAGCTCTCATTTGAGTTATCTGTTGTTTTGCTGTCATTCTCTCCATAAAGCCGGATGAAGCGTATTGAAAGGAATTCTGGGAACTCTAGTAAACCCTAAAGGGAAAGCATCGTTCGTCACCTTCCTGCTGGAATAAATGGAGATGTTTGAAACCAGTTTAGAAACCAATTGTAGACACTGTTGCATAAGCTGCAGTCCAGTGAAGCTTTTGATTATCTCAGAATAGAAATGGATTTAGCGGCTCAGAGTCTGAGCTGCTGCAGATAAACAACACACTGATGGCTTCACTCGTCATTTCATGTAACCTCAAACTATCAGTCTGCGTATTTTTTTAAATGTTGTTAAATAATATTACAATTTTTTTATTCTTACGGTACGTCCACACAGCAGCTTCAGAAGAATCTTCCACCGCTTCCAACGCTTCTCTGCCCATTGACTTTGAGTGGGGATGACGTCACTTTGCCTCACTTTTCGCCGAACTGCATTGTGGGGGAGCGAAGCGAAGATTTCCAGGATGTCCAGGATCTCCAGGATTCAAAAGTTGAGCAATGTTCAACTTTTGAAGCTGAGCTGGAAGCGCCAGCCAATCAAACACGTTTAGGCAAATCTGACGGTAGAAGCGCAAGCCAATCAAACCGCGTGTAAGCAGGGAGAGCCAGACCGCAGTTCATTTCCTCATCTTCCAAACGAGAAATTACGGTAGCAAATCACCCGGTTCTTTACGACCAGAACTATTAACGGGATCCAAACCGGAGGAACCAGGCATGGAGGGAGGCGGCAGAGACAGTGGGGGAAACTGGTAGGTTTCGCCTGTTTGGGGAGTTTATATATATATATATACATATTGCTCGCATAAAATCCCCGGGGTTTTTTGCTTTGTATGTCGGGGGCGGGAGATTCATGTGATTGGTTGTTGGTCGCGTTGCTCGCAAAAAATCCCCAAGCTGTCAGACACGCCCAGCTCCAAGATTTTCAAGATTTTTGAAAAGCTGCTGTGTGGACGTACCGTTACTTGCGACCCCACACTCAAAGAATTTTTTTTAAACATGTCTGGTAAGAAAACCTGTAAAACAATTATTGAAAATATCCAATTATTATAACAAAATAAAAGCCTGGAAAATATGAATAAAATATCTGAATATTATTTAAAAAATGACTGAAAAATATGAATAAAATATATGAAAAATATCCAAATATTATTGCTCATAGATTTGGGAAAAAAGCTAAAAAACTCTTAAAAAAAAAAAAATCCAACTGTAATATATATTGAAATATAAAGATCAACAGTTTAAAATTCTAATTTCCATTGCAGCACGAATGACAACCCAAATCAGTCTCTTATACCATCAACAAAATATGAAAAAGTTGCTGTAAGACCTTTAGGACTAAACGCAACCCCCAGAGTCTTGGTGTCTGTGTATTTGAACCTGAGGACCTTCACAGTTTCTCGTGTTGCCTCAGGTCGTTTCTCACCTCCAGACTCTGCAGTTATCTCTCCAGCAGATGGTCTGTCGGGGGGGGGGGGGGGGGGGCTCTTCATGCCTCCTGACAGACCTGCACAAAGTTTATATCTGAGTCGAAAGATTTTTTAAAACACGAATACCTTAAAAACAGCAGTGTGAGGAAAGTGTTCCCAAAATATGAGTCGGCTGCAGTTCAAGGTTCAAACCTGAGAAGATTGAATGGAGTTATGTTTGTCTGATCTTTTTGGTGTTTGCAGTAAAACAGTCTCACTGTAGCTGACACATTAGTTTCCTTTTTAAAACCCCATCAAAGGAGGAACTAAACGTTATAAATAGGAACTTACATTTCTTAGAAGGCTATGCCAATTGAATGACAGTTGTGTAGTTTAAAACACACCAACAAAAAGGAACGTTGTTGGATTCTCTGAGCTCTGGGCTGCAACAATATATACTTTTGGGGCTTTTCTCTTTCTGTAGTGTGTTATAGGAGTTTTAGTGCATGTAAATGGTCTGCAAAGGCTTAAATCCATGTTTTCCCTTCAGAGAGAGTTTCTCTCCTGCACACCCCCCCCTGCCTATAACGCAGCTATTGGACTCCTTTGTTTACTTCCTGAACATAGTGACATCACTACATAACACATGCGCTTCTATTGGCTAGCGTTCCAACAAATTGTATGTGGGTTAGGGTTAGGCGGGACATCTCTAAGCGGTTGACCAATCACAACAAAGCCTGATGGCTAACCGAAACTTTAGATATTACCGTATAATTGAAAGCAGAAATACCACAAAATATTTGTTTCGAGCTGCTTATTTTAAATATGTGCTACTTCTACTACTATTCCTCATCAGCGTGGTCATTTTATAGACCACACATATTTTTCTTCTCCAACATAAAATGCCTGCATTAGCATACGGCCTCATGTGATGATTTCTGATCCTTCAGCCTCAAGTCCTTCTTGTGACTTTCTATTTGAATGTTATTTAGCTTTTCCAGTCACTCTTTGTCTGTGTTTCCATGGCAGAAAGTAAACATCACTTTGTTGTTCTTAAGTCTGCCAGTGTGATGCATCTGCAGTGAGTAAACATGTGCAAATTATATATATTATATTTAAAATGTCAAAGAGAAAAGATGGGCCTCTGTATTTAAGAGCCTAAACGAAACAGCATCTTCTGACAGATGTTGCTGTATTTGAGTACAGCAGTCTCCTCTGTCTTTGTGCAATAAGTCTGCAGCGTCATCAACAACACAAAAAAAAGTAAAAAGGGCCCCAAACCCCCCCCCTGTTGAACACCGTTACTCAGAAACCACTTCCTGCAGCTGGTGGATCGTGAACTTTGAACAAAACATCCCCCGCTGTCCTCTGACAACATGTCATACTATTGATCATTGATCAACAACACAGAGACATTGCTCTAAATGTACTAAGTGATATTAGTTATTTCACTTACTAAGTCCTTGTTTACACTTCAGGAAATACACCAACACCTGCCTTTCTCTCATAACCTGAGCTTTAGGGAACTTAAATAAGCCTTTAAACAACAAATGGTAATAATCAGTCACATTAAAATAAATTTAATTAATTAAATTAAATTAAATTAATGGGAAATAGTTGTTTAAATATCACATTTAATAACTATGATTTTATAAGTATTATCGTTTTGCTCCATGATGTTATGTTTGATGGTTGTTATTTGATAAAAGCATAGAGTTTCTGACAATATTGGAAACTTATATATCACAAAAGAAAGTTTGAAATCAGACAATCTCTTTTTGTATACCTTTTCTTGCACGATCGATGTTAAAAACACAACAAAAACCTTTAAAAACCGCCCTTTTTAACACAATTGTATCTATTTTAAGGAATACAGTATACATATATTATATATATATATGGGTATAAAACTATCCCCAAAAATGCCCTGATAATATTTTCTAACGTAAAGCGCTGCCATAATGTGCATTCGTTTGTCTGTGAAAAAACACTAACGCAGCGTCCACACAGCGGCGTGTCTGAAACTCGACCAACAACCAATCACATGAATCTCGCGCCCCGGACACGCAAGCACGTGGTTTGATTGGCTAGAGCTTGTACTGGCATATGATTTGATTGGCTGACGCTTCCGTCAAAGCTTCAAAAGTTGAACATTACTCAACTTTTGAAGCGAGCAACGCGTGGCAACGCTCCCACAATGCAGTTCGGCAAAGCGTGAAGTCACCCCATTTAAAGTGAATGGGCAGAAGCGTTGAAGCTTCAACGCACGCCGCCGTGTGGACGGGCCGTAACATTTTCTCTGTCGAGGTCTTAAAAACGTGTTTAAAAAAAACATTGACTTTGATTTCAAAAAGTGTGCGTTCTTCCTCCAGAAGAAGAGGCCGATTCAGTTTAAACGTGAGATATTTAACACGTTGAAGGGAAATTAAAGACGCTCCTCGTCTCCTCGTGTGAGTTTAACCTCCTTCAGGATATTTCTTCTCTAATTTTCAAACACCCACATTTTATCATGTAGCTGAGACACGAAAGAAAGAAACACGGCCATGTGTTCGAGCTTTGAGGTCAAAGTAATAAATGTCCTAGTAGGTTTATTTTTATTCCACTTTATTTAGTTGTGATGTGGTTTTTCAGAGGAGGAAAACAGTCATTACTGTCGAACAGAAACATGTCAACAGTATGGTACATAAAAGGCTGCCGTAAAGAATATGTTTAATTAATTTAAAAGACATCTGTAGTAGAGAAGTTTCCACCAGTGTGTTTTTAACTTTCAACAGGCAGAAATCACACTTCTTCTCAGAGCTATAACTCGGTGAATGTGAACACACACACACACACGAAAAATATATTTTAGATTCAGCGTGACTTCCTTTTTCTAAGCATAGCATTACCAGAATGTCCATCCATTAATAATTGTCATGTATTTACGAGCACAAACTCAGACATTTACAAAAATAAATAAATGTTGATTTGATGAAAACCTTTATCTAATATTCTCTTAGATTAAAGTCATTTTTGTACATTTTTGGCACAGCGCTAATGCTAACAACAGTTCCATAGAGCAACATAATGGTGCGTTCGAGCTCTATTCAGTTAAAGTACGTGTTGGAGAAAACGTTTATTATAACGCTTCAAATAATGTAGTTCTTGGTGAGAATGAATCCAGATATTTCACTGCATTATAAACTACAGGAGGAAGTGATAACTTCCTCACAGAAACCAGTATGCTAACGTTGATTATATCTGCAGGAAGGTTAGTGAACGTTAGCTGTTAGCTGTACTTTTTTGGCTAAATAACAGCGATAACGACGAACCGTTCACTTATTAGCTATATGAATAGGCGCTTTCCCACCAAGTACTTTTCCCAATAAAAGTTCCCAGAACTTAGTTCCCCGGGAATCTTTAGTTCCTGAACTATTTAGTAGATCGCGTTCACACCGGAATAAGTCCCTGAGGGAGGATTACGCAAATGAAGCCGCTGACGTCACTTCTTCTTCTTCTTCTGCTTTGGGTTTACTGGCAGGCCGCAAACAACTTCACGGCGTATACTGCCACCCAAAGTGCAGACACCTCCTCATCACTCCACCGTTCCCACGTTTCATTTTGTGTTGCCATAAGTTAGTCTCTCTCCGTTGCTCGCATTAGCATTATTAGCATTAGCCCAACGCGGGCTAATGCTAATAATGCTAATGCGAGCAAATAAAATGGCGGCTTCACAAAACTTTTCGGAGTTTTACGGGGTGTGGTTTGCAATTTGCCCAGCCAATCAGAAATTGGAACCTTTTCCTCCCCAGGAAAGTACCACCTCTCTAGCAGGGAGAAAACTAACTAAGTTCTAGTTCCAGATCTTTTTGGTGTGAACGCAAAATCCCAGGAACTATCGGAACTATTCCTGTGAAAAGTACTCCGGTGTGAAAGCGCCTAATGCCTCCAGAACTACTTTTATATAGCTAGCTGGTAGGCTAGGTTAGCTAACACGATAGTTACTAAAATCACTCGTATACCTTTTTTTCCGGTCTTTTTCTGACATGATTTGAATGTGTTCGACTTGGCAAAGGCCATGTTTACGGTTGTTTAGTCCAAAGCACCCCATGTCTCACCACGTGATTTCTGCTAACAGAAATATGGTTTTCTGGCATCACTTTAACATTTTATAGGAACATCTATGTTTTGGGAAGAGGGCACCCAGTTTAGACAAAACCGTGTCAGAGAATATCAAAGATTTTATTGAACATTTTCAATTTTTATTTGAGTTTTTGATTTGATTATTGCCGTAGCTCCAAGCTCCAAACATTGAAGTCCTTTTTTCTTGTTATACCTTTAATGACCCTACCGAACACTGATACAGTCAAATGATGTTCTTCCTGTTTGGCTGGATTTGCAGAGGTCAGAGGTCATCTCTAAACACTGAGACCGAGTCTGATAACCCAATGTCTGAATCAGCATCCTGCACATTTCGGCTGCATGATGTCTGACCTTTGATTTAATCATTATGTTGATTTATCAGGATTTTAATTGACTAATTTGTCCCAAAACAAGTAAGATATCTTGCTTTAATCATCATGTTGATTTGTTAGGAGTTCAAAAGATTAAAGGGCAAGTATCTAGCATAAAAAAGACCATTTAGATGTATTCAAAATGTTTAGTTTGAATCACAATTAATACATGTATATCCTTCATCATTTTCAAAGTCTTTAAGTATTAGGAAAGTCATTACATTTTAGTCAATTTTTAGTTGTTACTAACACTACTTAATTTATTCCTATTATTATTATTCTTATGCCAATTTCTGTTTTTTAACTACATTTTTAAGCTTTAATCGTCAACAATATTGCCAGTTAACATGTTGACGTGTTCTCCTAATGTTGGTTAAAACAATCGGATGTTGTCGTAGCTTTTGTTTAGTTTCCTCCAGTCAGCTTGTATCAGGATTTAAATTCACTGATTCGTCTCAAAACAGCTGAACCTTAAAGCTGCTTCTGTGTGACGTTAACAACTTGAACCATTTTCATTTGAACTGGGAACTCTAATCTAATACCGACGTGTTTTCTCTCCGCTCTGAAGGAAGAGCGACCTCTCCCCGCGACACAAACGGAGCAGAGCCTGTGATTTATGGTGTTTCTTTTAAAAAGCAACGCCTGCAGGAACATATGCTCCTCCTCCTCCTCCTCCTCCTCCTCCTCCTCCTCCTCCTCCTTTAGATACAAACATCTAAAGATCCACATCTAAGAGTATACAGCTCGTGTGTGTGTGTGTGTGTGTGTGTGTGTGTGTGTGTGTGTGTGTGTGTGTGTGTGTGTGTGTGTGTGTGTGTGTGTGTGTGTGTGTGTGTGTGTGTGTGTGTGTGTGTGTGTGTGTGTGTGTGTGTGTGTGTGTGTGTGTGTGTGTGTGTGTGTGTGTGTGTGTGTGTGTGTGTGTGTGTGTGTGTGTGTGTGTGTGTGTGTGTGTGTGTGTGTGTGTGTGTGTCTGACCTCACTGCTTGAGTAATGCGAGGGTGTGTGAGCCGCAATACTGTAAATATTTATGTGTGTAACTCTTTGTGTGTGTGTTTCTGTGTATATGAGTGTGTCTGTGTGTGTGTTACATGACCTGTACTGTGTGTGTGTGTGTGTGTGTGTGTGTGTGTGTGTGTGTGTGTGTGTGTGTGTGTGTGTGTGTGTGTGTGTGTGTGTGTGTGTGTGTGTGTGTGTGTGTGTGTGTGTGTGTGTGTGTGTGTGTGTGTGTGTGTGTGTGTGTGTGTGTGTGTGTGTGTGTGTGTGTGTGTGTGTGTGTGTGTGTGTGTGTGTGTGTGTGTGTGTGTGTGTGTGTGTGTGTGTGTGTCTCCTCAAGCTTACATTATTAATTACCAAATAATGATCGCATTCGTCTTTAATAGTTAAATGATTGTTGTTGCCGCTCCAGGACTTACTTTGGGTTCTGAAACATCCTTTAAATATTAATTAATTATGCAAACTGCTGATAAATATTATTTAAGACATGATAAATAGTTGTGTAGACGCAGCGAGGCGACGGAGCTGCTGTTCTCCCAGAAGAGAGAAAACAGAGTCCTTTTGTTTGTGAGCAGCTCGAGCGGGTTATGCAAGAGGAGAAATTAACGAGGGAAATCTGCAGCGTCGTTAATGTGGAAACTAACGAGGGTCAGAAAATAATGATTATTTACAAGTTGGTTTAGTCGTACAGGGAATTACTCTGTTGGATGGCTAAACACATGAGACATCAAAACGGACATTTTAAAGATTAGTTAACATATTGTAAAAAAGAAAAATAATCTGTACAAGAAATATATATTTCAAAATCAAACTAAATGACAGTAAAATTATGCAATCTTTTTACAATAAAATACTTTAATTTACAACGATAGGAAATATTCAATATATTTGAATGGAAGAGGAAGTATTTTGCAGATAAGTGCAACATTTACAGATGATTTATGTAAAATCCTTTATTTTGAGTCACATTTAAGTATTTCTGTCCTTCATGTTTGAATTTTAGAAAATAGTTACATTTTAGTTAATTTTCAATGGTTTCTTTATGGTTCCTCTCTTAATTCTGTCAGCTTCTCATAATTCATTCTTATTTTTACGTCAAATTATCTTTTTTTACTTATTGTTAGACTTTATTTATTTGTCACGTTAACATGTTCACAGTTGACGTCTTTTCTAAGTGGTGGGAACAATCTGATTAGGTGTTCCAGTAAACCCCCTGCTTTGTGTTCCTGACGCACTTCATATTATCTCTATTATTATAAGGGATGCGTTCCCTCCAGTGTGTGGAGACTGAGCTCAGAAAACAATATTATCCCAGCTTTTAAAGGAATATTTTATATTGTAATTAAATTCTTTAAATAAAAATGACTCCCTCTTGTTTATTTTTGGTTTTTCTACCAAGCCCCCACAGTTAACAGAATAATAAAACACAGAAAATAATGATGAATTTGGCAAAACTAACAACATATAAATGGCTTGTTTCATATATTTGAATTAAAACTACAAATAGAAGTCCAACTGTCTCCAGAGCAATTCATTATATCAATTAATTGCCGGATAAATGTCCCAAATGTACTGTTTACAGCTTCTGAATTAAAATACTTAATGTAAAAATATGTTTGTGTTTGTCTGATGATTGGACAACAGAAGCCAATTGAATATAAATTATAGTTTGTGGACATTGTAAAGAACATTTAACAATGAATCCATTATAATGAATACAGCCAAGTGTTTTCTGACTTTAACCAAACAAGGCTTTTTCCCAGCCGTGTTTTTACACTTTCTTTCCATCTGCTGTTTTTGTGTCGATGCCGTCACTGAAACTTTCCTCTTCCTGTCGTTATCAGAAGAAAAGCAAAGGCAAGTCGGGAGAGAAGAACCAGAAACAGAAGCAGAGACGCCGAGATGTCGCAGGTGAGAGGGGAACAAGAACTGGAAAAAAACACAAAATATAGAAAAACACTCCAAAGAATTAAGGAAAAACATCCAAACTGTAAAATCACACGGAAACCACAACAATGCTGATAAAGATATCCATAACTGACAGAATTGAGGATACAAACAATTGCATGTACTCGAAACCCGACTCCTCTAGAATAAAAATTGGATATATTTTATTAAAAGCATTATATAGAATAATTGGCATGTAATAATAATATCAAATATATTAAAGTGGACCTATCATGCTATTATTAGGCAATAGCACAGGTCTCAGATATATAAAAAACATGTCTATGAAGTGTTTTTCTCAAAATACCAAACAGATCACCCATTCTAGCCATGCCTCATATCCCTCTGTTTCACTTCCTGTTTCAAAAGTGCTGATTTGGGTATAAAGCTTTAAAAATAAAATAAAAAAGGAGGGGTCTGAGCTCATGCGGGATCCGGCAGCTACCGTCTAAACTAAATGCTGCCGTGATGAAACGCCATATCATGGATTATTAAGGATTCTCTCTGAAACAGTCTGGAGATCAAAGGCTTTCTCTCTTGCCGGTTATACCACAAGGTGAGATCCTTTCTACTTCCTGCTTCTTCACACACATGCTCTCCAGTACAGGTTAGCTCTGAGTGTTAGCGATGCTAATGTAAACACCGACCATATTACGTCCAAAACAGTCGGGCATTGTTTCTGATAGCAACGTTTCTGATTGGGCCGTGGGTCCACATTTCAGATATTACGTCATATCGGACGCAAATCTGGATCTGCTCCGTTGTTCACCCGTTTTTAGAGATTTGGGTACGGAGGAAAAGAGAGAGGCTTTTATTTTCTGACCCTGTGTGAGTTCCCTGACACACCGGGGACACATGTTGATGTATACAAGACATCAATTTTGCATGATAGGTCCCCTTTAAAATATCTGACTACCGTACTTTTCGGACTATAAAGCGCACCTGCATATAAGCCGCAGCAGCTAAATTGTCCGTCTGTCTTGCTCTCGTTCTGTCTCTCGGTTCCACTTTTACTTTGGCACACTACCTCCAGCTTTTCCTGCTGGAGCCCGTCGCTTCAAGGTGGCGGGCGCGGACTGGTCATAGAGCCCATAGAGTTAAAGGTGGTTAATTTTACCTGTAAAACCCATAGATTTAGGAGGTTCCCTAGTGGCCGTTGGCTGTACAAAATAAATGGGGAAAAAAGTCGCGGCTTATAGTCCGAAAAGTACGCTATATCTTTATATTAATTAAAATATTCAAAAATGTGGCAAAAATATATCATATCTCAGAAATACATCTAAAACAAATCCTAAATTTAGGGAGAAGATAAGACATACATTATTTTATTTTTTTATATTCTCAAAGATACAAAATCAAAAGGAAAACTCGGTAAAAAAAAAACATAAATATATATATTTTATATTTATTAAAAAACATGACAAAATACCCAAAAATAATGTAGTTATTTTACATCAACTGCAATTTACAGCATATTTCAATTAAAAACCAGGAATTTTACGGACATTTCCAGACAATTTTGATTCTAACTTTAGAACAAAATGTCCAAATAAAGATCAAATTCATTGTTTTTCTGTCATATGTGAGTTTAGAGAGTCGTTAGATCCCTAAACTCTGAGCTGTGCGAGAAATCCAGAAGACTAAAGGTGTTATAATGCTGTGTTTTTATAGTTTCTGTAAGTGAGACAAACATCTGCTGTGACTCGTTTAGGAGCACATTTAACCCGTTAATTAAAATGAGTGTCGTCCTCTTCCTGTGAGTCACGGCTGTGCAGATGTTAGACAGCGGAGAACACTGGGAAACAGAAACTCGTAAAACTTCAGGAAGATGTTTGTAAAATAACTGGTGGTCGTGTGAGAGAGGAACTGTGTGTGCGAGAGAGAGAGAGCGTTATTTAATTTTTTTAAACCTTTATTTAACCAGATAATGCCGACCTGGCCGAGAAGGCAGCACCGTTACACAAACATATCAAATACAGAGAACATAACTAAGAAAACAAAAGACGAAAAGCAGTCGCTACATTGTGCACATTAGGACGGTAAGAAAGGTGCACTATTTATTTCTGCAAGAGCAGCTGGTGGTAAGGACCTCAGACAACTTCAATCTAAAACATGCTATCGGGACAAGTGCCCTCAGTTTGAGGCTTGATTGAAGGTCATTCCAAGACGTGTGTGTGTGTGTGTGTGTGTGTGTGTGTGTGTGTGTGTGTGTGTGTGTGTGTGTGTGTGTGTGTGTGTGTGTGTGTGTGTGTGTGTGTGTGTGTGTGTGTGTGTGTGTGTGTGTGTGTGTGTGTGTGTGTGTGTGTGTGTGTGTGTGTGTGTGTGTGTGTGTGTGTGTGTGTGTGTGTGTGTGTGTGTGTGTGTGTGTGTGTGTGTGTGTGTGTGTGTGTGTGTGTGTGTGTGTGTGTGTGTGTGTGTGTGTGTGTGTGTGTGTGTGTGTGTGTGTGTGTGTGTATTGATAGGTACAAATTAGATAACAGAAACACTTCCTGAGCGTTGAGTGTTTTTTTTTAACCCTCACTAAAGTTCTTGAGTTCTGAGGATTCAAAATACGTTCAATATTCTCTTATAGAACGGACTGAGCTGTGCAGATTTTAGAAGTATTCCTTTAATTCAATATGTCCAAAACTATCAGCATAAGGAATTATCAAAAGTCTGAGTATAAAAATAATATAACATTTACAGAGATGTAGCCACCAAGGTGAGTTGTTATTATTCATACTATGTGTTATTTATCTGCAGAGGTGGCAAAAGTACACACATCCTTTACTCAAGTAGAAGTACAGATACTCGTGTTTAGAAATACTCTGGTGAAAGTAGAAGTAGTGACTAAACTTCTTTACTCAAGTCAAAGTAAAGAGGCTTTGAAATGTACTTCAGTAAAAAGTACCCATAACTAGCAGCTGTTTTAAAGAGTACCTGACCTCCCTTTATATTAATAGAACAATAATGTCGTTGTTAGCTAATGAATGTTTCCATGGTGACCAACGGCAACATGACAACGTTTCCATCGGTCCCTCTTCTTTAGAGAAGACCAGGAAGTGATGGATACACGGATCGTGTTCCAACCAATAGGCACGCAGCGACTCTAAAGAATAATGATCACGCACCAACACACATTCAGACTAAAGGAACCAGCTGTTTGGGAAATGAGAGAAGTAGAAAGTACAAGTATTTGAGTTCAACATGTGAGAAGTAGAAAGTACAGGTATTTGAGTTCAACATGTAAGAAGTAGAAAGTACAGGTATTTGAGTTCAACATGTAAGAAGTAGAAAGTACAGGTATTTGAGTTCAACATGTAAGAAGTAGAAAGTACAGGTATTTGTGTTCAACATGTAAGAAGTAGAAAGTACAGGTATTTGAGTTCAACATGTAAGAAGTAGAAAGTACAGGTATTTGTGTTCAACATGTAAGAAGTAGAAAGTACAGGTATTTGGGTTCAACATGTAAGAAGTAGAAAGTACAGGTATTTGGGTTCAACATGTAAGAAGTAGAAAGTACAGGTATTTGAGTTCAACATGTGAGAAGTAGAAAGTACAGGTATTTGAGTTCAACATGTAAGAAGTAGAAAGTACAGGTATTTGTGTTCAACATGTAAGAAGTAGAAAGTACAGGTATTTGTGTTCAACATGAGAGAAGTAGAAAGTACAGGTATTTGTGTTCAACATGTGAGAAGTAGAAAGTACAGGTATTTGAGTTCAACATGTAAGAAGTAGAAAGTACAGGTATTTGGGTTCAACATGTGAGAAGTAGAAAGTACAGGTATTTGTGTTCAACATGTGAGAAGTAGAAAGTACATGTATTTGTGTTCAACATGTAAGAAGTAGAAAGTACAGGTATTTGGGTTCAACATGTAAGAAGTAGAAAGTACAGGTATTTGGGTTCAACATGTAAGAAGTAGAAAGTACATGTATTTGAGTTCAACATGTAAGAAGTAGAAAGTACAGGTATTTGAGTTCAACATGTAAGAAGTAGAAAGTACAGGTATTTGGGTTCAACATGTAAGAAGTAGAAAGTACATGTATTTGAGTTCAACATGTAAGAAGTAGAAAGTACAGGTATTTGAGTTCAACATGTGAGAAGTAGAAAGTACAGGTATTTGAGTTCAACATGTAAGAAGTAGAAAGTACAGGTATTTGGGTTCAACATATAAGAAGTGAAAGTAAAAAGAAAAATGTACCAGAAAATGTACTTAGTATTTGTACTCAACTACTTCCCACCTCTGTGTATCTTGCAGGTTCACGTGCGTCAGCTGATCCGGATGTTGGCCTTCAGAAGCAGCTTGAGCGATTTGATTGGCAGCTGAGGATTCTGAAGGAGGCCGATGGGAACCCGGAGACGGCGGCGCTTCTGAGGGAGCACGCCGACGAGGAGGTGTGCTCCCTCGTGCTGAGCATCCTCGATAAGGTGAGGATACAACTTTAATAATGACAGAAACTCGATACAGGGACATTTATTCTGACAACAAAAAACCCTATTGTTGTTTGTAGACTGAGACACAAACAGGGATTTTTATGCATTTTATTTTTTTTGAGCAGTGTTAACAAAATTCAACTTGGAAAGACAGCACTGTCTCCTTGTGTATGGCATGACTTTATGACAGTGTACAGTAGCTCCCACAAATGTTAAAATACAATACAGTGGATAATATATGACAGTCATTTAAAGAGATGTACACGAAACATAAATATTACGTATTTAAATGTGATTTTTTTTTTACCCAGTATGAAACATAACAATTAACTTTACTTGAGGACTATATCGGTAAATACATACAAGTCAGAAACATAATACCAACAATAAAAGACTAAATAAGATGTTAACATGCATTTATTGAATTATCAACAAGGTTTTTTTGCTGTTATGTTTATTATGGAGGAATGTTTCCATGGTGATGCACAAGGTAGTCAAAGGTTGTACACATACCTTACTTCACTGAGGTACCTTCCCTCTAAAGCTCAATATAAACGCAGTGTTACGATATATTTGGCAGAAGAAGTGGAAAATCTGCTTCTGGGGCAGAAAGCCAGCCAGAGGTGTATTTGTAGACGGCAGCTGTGCGGCATTACGTCTCTGGTTACTGATTTATTAATAAAACAAACCGTCTGCAGGTGTCCCTACTGAGGGAACACGGCGATGTTGGCCTCTGCAGACCATTCACATGCACACATTACAGTACATACATGTCACTCGTTAGACGCTTTTATCCAAAGCGACTTACATACTCCATACTGTGGGCATACTGTGGTCTCAGGGACACAACGACATGCTGACTGCAGTGGGGCTCGAACCTGCTACTTAAATGGCCTTCTTTAAATGTAAGAAGACACAACATCGGCTTCAGCTGATATTTAAATGCATTTATCTTAACTATCCCCCTTATTTAAAGCAGTATTTTGTACCCTACTCGTCAAATCATCAAGTCAGACATTCAGTTCAGATTTATTTCTCTGTCCCCTCTGCAAAAAAATGGATTGGCAGAAGAGCGTTCATGTTCAACGCCCCAACCGACTGGAATACTTTACTGCTGCCATTAGATCTCTTGCTTCATTGGGTTTGTTTAAACATGCAGTATCATCTCAATTTCGACGGGTCTGCACTTGTTATAACTGATATTGATGAAACTGTTATTAATGAAACTGATTTGCTCGACTGTCTCAAATTGTAATGATTGTAGGCATTGCTTGAATTTCACTAAACAGACTGTGGTTTGTCTCGTGTGTCATGTTTCGCTTTTTGTCTTTCTGTTTATGTACGTCTGTAAGTTGTTGCTATTGTCCGGACCCTCTTGAAAACGAGATCTCAAGGGGTTCATCCCAATGAATACAAATGTCTATACTCTACCCACTGAGCCACAGCCGCCTTCACGCACACACCTGTATATCACACTACAGGAAAGGGAAACCACAGAGAGCAGAACAGGGCCCGTTTAAGTTTTCCCACAGAGTACATCATGACGTCCTCGTTTCCTTCCTGAGTCTTATCTTTTAATCTGAAACTCGTCTCTTCAGGTGAAGACGGAGGCGGTGGCGGGTTTAAACGTTCTGCACCAACAGAAAAATAAAACTGCATCTGAGGAACACGAGAGGCACGTGAAAGGTAACAGTCATTTTATGTTTTCATTTTATACACTTTTTACGTGCAATGAACAGATGCTGGAATAACCCCATCCCGAGGGTCTGACGTCCGATTTCACAAAGTTCTTCACAACGGGAAAAACAAATACAAGACATTAAACAAATAATATTAATATTAATTAAAACCAGGGCGTCCGCGGGGTCTTAAAAAGTATTAAAAGTTGATCAATCAAATTACCCAAAATTAAGGGTCTTAAAACGTATGAAACGGCATTTTCCAAGGTATTACATTTTGTAGCTTCTTTTCAATAAGTATATAAAGTGTCCAAAGAGGTTGTGTTCTTCAGTCTGCCTGAATGTAATCATTGCGTAGGTGTGTAGTGTGATTCTGTGTAGTTTATTTTATTCTACGTACGAAAAGTTTATTATTCCGCCGACTCATTTTGCAGCGCTTCTCCTCCCAGTTAAACTGCCAAAAAGGCCACATTATGTACCCGAAACTACACAAAAACTACACTTCAGATACTCAACTTCCTTGACATGCTTCACGTTTTGAAATTTCACAGATATCTGTTACGTTTCTTCCACAAAACGTTCACATGTAAGAGGTTCATCTCTCATTCAGAACAATGGAAACCTCAGAGCAGCAGACCAATCAATACTGTATATAGTCAATGTGAGGTAAAGTGTGTCGCCAAGGTAACCGGTTAAAACTCCAAGTGGCGATGAGGTCTTAAAATGTATGGAAAGGGTCTTAAAAAAGGTCTTGAAAGGTCTTACATGTGACTTCAGGATTCCTGCTTGGACCCTGAAAACTAAAAAGCTGCTAATAAAAATAAATGCATAGAAAATCAGCTAAATTCAAATGTGTTTTGTTGTTTTACTGCAGAGCTGCAGAAGAAACACGAAGAAGAGAAAACTGAACTGACAGAAACATTTCAGGCTGCAGAAAGCGTCCTCAAGGTAAAAGGAAATACCTTTTAAATCTAACTTTAATATATATGTTCTCTCTTTTAGATGCATTTCACGCCTGTACCTGTAGCCTGCTGTGTGTCTCGCTCTGCAGCTGAAACATTCTTTATTATCATTATATTGTATTTGACTTCCTCCGTGACTGCAGGGTCAAGTGGAGCAGCTTTCTGCAGACCTGCATGTTTACAACGAGCTGAGGAGGAGGGTCGACCAGTCCACGTTCAAGAAGGACCTGCAGAGGAACATTCAGGTGGGACGCCATCTTTGTTGTAGTTTTTACATATGCAAAGGATACAACTACAAAGGTTTTAAATAATCGCAGCAGAGAGTTAAAGTGTGTAATGTCTTGCACCAGAACATCGACAGGTTTTTATTAAACTATCTAAGATGTTTAAATATTTATTTAATTTAGTTTTGTATATGTTGTTTTTGTGAACAGACTCTCTCTGCAATGATAAATAATGCATTAAAGTGGCGCCACCTGCTGGACAAAACACGCCTGCAATTTATTAAAGTATATAAAGATGGTAAAATAATATTTTAGATGTATAAACAAATATAATTAAATGAACATTAAATCATCTTTTTTAAATATTAAACTTTGTGACAAATTATGTATTTAAAAAATATGTAATTAATCAATTCAATTAGACATTATATAACAATTAATTGATTTGCATTTTTCGTATTTACACATGATCTAATTAATGGACACTTTAAAAGCTGCTTAATAAATATAAATGCATATCATTTAATAACTACATGAATTACTTCTATAAAGCGTAACTGTGTTGTCCTTCGTGTACTTTATCAATACCCTCCAGGCCCATGGCAGCCCCGGTGCATTCTGGGAGTCCGAGCAGGAGTCTCTGCTGTTTGTGATTGAGATGAAGAGCGAGCGCGTGCAGGAGCAGAGCCGGAAGCTGCTGCAGATGGAAGATCTGGTAGGGAAATATAGTGAAGCTATCCCTCACGAGGAATGCTTATTTGTTATTGATTCATTATTTATTTTAAAGGTCACCTATCGTGCTATTATTAGGCAATAGCATAGGTCTCGGATAATAGAAATATATAAAAAACATTTCTATGAAGTGTTTTGCTCAAAATACCAAACAGATCACCCATTCTAGCCATGCCTCATGTCCTCGATTTTACTTCCTGTTTCAAAAGTGCTGATTTTGGTATAAAGCTTTAAAAAAAAGAAAAGAAAATTGATTTAAAAAAATATGAAAAAGGAAGGGTCTGAGCTCATGCGGGACCCGGCAGCTACCGTCTAAACTAAATGCTGCCGTGATGAAACTCCATATCATGGATTATCAAGGATCTGAAACAGTCTGGAGCTCAAAGGCTTTCTCTCTTGCCGGTTATACCACAAGGTGAGTTCCTTTCTACTTCCTGCTTCTTCACACACATGCTCTCCAGCACAGGTTAGCTCTGAGTGTTAGCGATGCTAATGTAAACACCGACCATAACAGTCCAAAACAGTCGGGCATTGTTTCTGATAGCAGCGTTTCTGATTGGGCCGTGGGTCCACATTTCAGATATTACGTGATATCGGACGCAAATCTGGATCAGCTCCGTTGTTCCCCGTTTTTAGAGATTTGGGTACGGAGGAAAAGAGAGAGGGTTTTATTTTCTGACGCTGCGTGAGTTCCCCGACACACCGGGGACACATGTGGATGTATATAGGACATCAAAAAGTGCATTTTGCATGATAGGTCCCCTTTAAAGGACTTGTTTTGTCAGTCTGAAGCCCAGAGATATTCACTTCAATATTAAATAGAACAGAGACAAATCTCTATATTTGCTTGTTCAGACTTTGTTTGCATGATCAATCACTTTTTTTATGATTAATCATTAATCAAAAATATTTAACGATTATCTTTTCAGATTTAACTAAACTACCACACTTCTTAGTTTTTTGCATTTTGTTTTTTTAAAGTCTGGGAAAGGTAGTTTTATATGAAAAGTGACAATGTGAATACAATTTATTTGTTCTGCCCTCATTACAATTATTGTAAAACAAATGTAGATAATAATCAATATAATCTTCTTCTTCTTCCCTCCTCCTCCTCCTCCTCCTCCTCCTCCTCCTCCTCCTCCTCCTCCTCCTCCTCCTCCTCCTCCTTCATCTTGATGTTCAGGTGGAGAAGAATCTGTCTCTGGAGGATCAGATCATCCTCGTCCTGCAGCAGAACGAGGACCTGAGGGTCCGGATAGACAACTGCCAGACCTTCATGCAGTAAGTAGTAATAATTATAAATGGATATATTTAAATATGTGTTTTATTGTCTTTGTGTGAATGCTTTTCCTGTTTGCTGCTGCTTTATTTGAGTTTTTCTTTGTGCAATAATAAATTATGTATTCATTTGGCGCCCCCTGCAGGACAACAGACACCTGCACCAAAACAACTAAAGATGGTTCAATCCTGTTTTAAAAACATGCCTTTTTATACACACATTAATTCGTTTATTTGAATAGAGTGCCACAGTGAGCTTCTTCTTGTACCATTTAGAATCTGTATGTTTGAATATGGATCTCAAGTCGGCGTGACGTTGAAGCAGCGACCCTGCTGTAGTTCCTTTATAGCATAACGTTAGCATTTAGCTTCTGGCGACTAGATTTACGATTACAAAATTATAAAAGTAGAGTAGACATGTGGAGATTATCCGGCTGAACAAAACGTGATCCGTCTCTTCAATGTGTGTCAACCACAGACCTTATTTCCAGCTATTTGTCAAAATCCTATGGAGAAATTGCGTCGGTTTTTGTCGAAGGAACCGGAAGAAGCTTACTTCTGGGTTGTAGGACGCGTCACTAGTTCAAACTATTTAAATCAGATATTAAATATAAAAATGGTGAAACTATTTGTGTTTCAATTTGTATTTGTACCACTATATTAATAAATGTATTCGCCTATTAGTTTATTTATATTTGTATATTTATATTCTATTATTTATCCGTAGTACAACATGCTGCAAGGAAATAAATACATCTTTCAGTAATCCCTCTTTTCTGTCTTGCAGGCAGCTATCAAAGGAGCAGCAGGACCTGAAGGTGGCGCTGGAGAGGCAGGCGGTGATTAACCAGAACCTTTCTCAGGAGAAAGAGCAGCTCATGTTCAAACTGAGGCACAGAGACTCGTGTCCCAGCATGCACCTGCCCGTCATGATGCAGGAAATTGCACCCAGATGATCCCCGGGTGTTCCTTCAAGAAGCAGGGATGTGAACTTTTCATAATACAAATATTTAGTTATTTTTACAATGATGCGCGAGCTGTGTGCCGGAGTCTTCCTGTCTGTCGGCTGAACTCCGCTGCTACAGGATGACGGACAGGTGTGTTACCTACAGGTGAGTTACCTACAGGTGCGTTACCTACAGGTGCGTTCGGACAGTCACTCTGGCACAAACTGGACGTTGGTGAAGTCAGTGCTTTGGGAACGGTTTAATCGGGCCGTTCGGATACTCAGAGCAGAGCTTAGTGTCCTTTCAAGGATGTTGTGATGAGGACTTTAAGGTGTCAATAAGCATCCTGGAGATCCTCATAATCAAACACAACAAGTGATTCATAGTATACCCTATCACGTTTCCCTCTGCATTCGAACAAGGACGTTTTAATGCTGTTTCTACACGAAATGCAAAGAACATTTGTGTCTTATTGCAGTATAATTAGATTATTTTAAACCCCAAATAATCATGCATTTATCTGAAATGACTCCATAATGATACCAATTTGTAAAAAGTCTGAATTCATGCTTTGTCAGAAGACAAAAAGCCAACTACTTTTAAAATGCTTGTTTTGTGAATGGAGTTTGGGACATCAAGGCTAACCTGAGAATGTAGCTGCTCCATTCAAGTCACATCATTTAGGTATAAGTACGGCAGCAACAGTATTGTTTAAAGCGTAAATAGTCCAGGGTGTATACACAGATATAGACTATTATGGGCTAACACTGTAGAGCTCATAGGCTTTCCAGAATGTACCCAAATGTGTGTCTATTCACATCTTTGTGTTGACTTTGGGAAAGTTTGCGAACCATATAAAGTAACTCAAAATGTTAAAAAAGTTCAATCGATATTCCTGGATTTCCTTTTACAGTTCAAGTACACCTTGTGGATTCACACACTTGTCAACAAACTAAGCTGAACTGTAACGCTCCCCCAGCGACTTCTATCATCTGGGATTTTCTTAGTTTTCTTCAAACCAGATGCCAAATCATTTCTCTTTTATCGTAGTCACTTCCTTTTACTCATTTCCGGTTTGTGCCTTGCTTTTGCTTTTTAATTTGTGTCCCAACTTTATCACAAATTGATGTTGCTGTACTCGGCTGATGCATTGTAATGTAAAGTTAGCATTGCTACTGTTAAGGGAAGACACCACTTCACTTTCAGTGTCAAGTGTATATATGTGGTATTCAGGAGCTGATTTATTTTGGGGATTTAAAATTGTTTTATGAGACTCATAATCAAACATTTTCTCAACAAACCTCATTTTGTTATTGATTCATTCTACATGTTATAACCCATACTGCATACCTCAGTGACTTAACCCTGTGAGATTTCCTGTACCTTGAGATTTGCTCATTTAGGATATGAACTTGCTAAAATACTTCTACCTGGAAGCATGTTACTTTTAGCAAGCTACCGTTAGCATGTTAGCATTGGGCTTAAAGTGTTTAACCCTGTAAGCACACAATGTACTGTTTTGTTATTTAGTAAAATAAGTACTGTTCTTAATGAAACCTCATGATAACTTTAGATTTGTGTTATCTTTAAATGTGTGTCTTGCTCCAGCGATGAATTCTCGCAAATGTAGAAACCCCCTGATTTGGGGATTTTTTTTTTTTGTTGCTACGAAACATTGCAGACTAAAGATGAGATGCTAAATACCACCTTGTTAACATCCATTAGTTGGTCAAATGCTTGTTAATCTTTAGCATGTTAGCATTGAGTGCACATTTCAGCTCAAGCACACCTTGAGTTAAATTTAGTTTCCAGCTCTTCTTTTGGAAATCTTATAATGACAGTGTTGTTTTACCCATCAAACAACTTTGTTTGGGTAGGTGTTTTAAGCCTTAAGTCCTATTGGGGCTGCTAACATGGCTCTCGACTATATTAATGCTGTCACACCAGAAAATAACTGAGCAAAATGTATTTGTGTGTCCTTACAAAGTAGATAGCACTAGGGTTTGCTGATGCAGTTAGCTCTTAGCGCGCTATTTGGCAGTGTACTGTTAGCCTGTTAGCTTACCAATACATTAACTTGCCATTATCAATCTGGCATGATTAAGCTAAAATAGCTCACAATGTTAGCTGGGTTTTAGCTAACAAGCTAGCTAGCTCAGTCATAAACCAGACAATCAGTTTAAATATAGACATCTCCTGTCAGACAACTGGATTTAATTCTACAGCTAATGGCACATTTTACTAAGTGATTCAGCATATTTGATAGCTTCCACCATTTTGGATCTTTTAGCTAGCTTTGTTTCTTTAGATATTAGCACTGTTAGCCACCAAATAATGTTCTCAGTTTTTTCACTGTCATTTTAAATGCTGGTTCCACTGGGCCCTCAATCTGAGTTAATCCTTTACAGCTGTTTTCTATCATAGAGGTTTTTTACTTAACTACCTACAAATCACACAACAATAATCACTGTAGGCCTACAGGTATTGCCTTTACAACGTTTGATAACTGTCATATTGTGTGTATGTGTTTTAAAGATGTGAAATATATTGCTCTGTTTTTCCTTTCTGGTAACTTGACAATGGATTTATGGGATGTGACGTTAGTATTGCCAAAAAAACATGTCAGTATTGTGACAGCTCTTTCTCCTTATGCACTAGCACTTTGACCAGTATTTTACTGAGGTTTGTATAAGAGAGATTTTTCCATGTTCTACAGTTTGAATTTTTTGCCTACTTCCATGTAAAAATGTACTTCATCTTTTCTTAGTTGGATTTTATTCCAGCTGTTTTCGCTTTACTAAATAAAAAGCTGCAACTAAAACTGATCAATATGAGTGTTATTCTGTATTGTCCACAATAACGATATCCTTTTGTTTTAAAAAGTGCTGCATTAATACATGGTAGCTTTCAGTTTGCTTTTCGGTCAAACTGT